>NC_053166.1:100563850-100690200 GCF_016835505.1 Polypterus senegalus
CACCCGGGGAGTAAATGCTAACATTAATTTTATTTTAATTTTTTTCATTTTTATTACTATTTAATTTAATATTGTTTCTTTGTATCAGTATACTGCTGCTGGATTATGTGAATTTCCCCTTGGGATTAATAAAGTATCTATCTATCTATCTATCTATCTATCTATCTATCTATCTATCTATCTATCTATCTATCTATCTATCTATCTATCTATCTATCTTTTTGGCAAGAAGTTCGTTTATGTTTGGTGTGAGGTTCTGTGTTGTGGAGATTCTCAAGATGGACTGCAGGTGCTCATCAGTGAGTCGACTCCTGTGTGCTGTTTTGTTAGTCTTCATGACTGAGAAGAGCTTCTCACACAGATATGTGCTACCAAACATGCACAAGGTTCGAGCCGCATGTAGACGGAGCTGGAGCATTTCTGCGGGAATGGAGTGAATAAACTGTGCGGGCCATGCAGTATCGTACTTTGCCTTCAGTGTGCCATTACACTGCAGCTCAATCACCTCCATCTGAATCTGCACAGGTGCAGTTTCCACATCGATGGCAAATGGGTTGCGAAACAACTCAAAATTCTTTTTTTGTTCTTCAAAGTCACCAAAGCGCCGTGCGAACTCAGTGCACAGTGCGCTCAGTTTATCAGCAAAATGCGTATTTGGGAACACCGTTGTGCTGATTTGGTTCAACATTACTTGGCAACAGGGAAAGTGGGGCAAGTTGCACTGGTGCATTTGTGTCTCCCATAAAAGTAGCTTCACTTGAAATCACTTTGTGATTGTGCACAGGTAAAAACGTCTGCTGAAGTGTCAGATTCTTCTTTAACTCTTCTGCTTTCTGTATCTTGTGCATTGCATTCAGGTCTTTCAGGTTATCTTGATGTTTTGTCTCATAGTGCCGTCTTAGATTAAATTCTGTAATTACAGCCACATTAGCTCCACAAATGAGACACATGGGTTTACTGGCAATGTCAGTAAACATATACTCAGCCTCCCATCGGTTTTTAAAGGCTCTATGTTCAGAATCACCTTTTCTCTTCGGCATCGTGTGGGCTAGCTTCGCAATAACTTGCAGCATCATAAGCTAGACTTGATTAACGCGTAAGTGTTGGCAAGGCAGCTGAAGCGCTGCATTATGGGATCTGTAGTTTATTGTGTTACCAGCGCTTCATATCCCCGGGCCATTAATAACAATAATACAGTATATAAAATGATCTCGCGGGCCGGATTTAATTACACGCTGGGCCGGATGTGGCCCGTGGGCCTTGAGTTTGACACATATGGACTTAGAACTTGAAAAGATATATTTTTTCGAATGTGATCGCACAGATCGAGTTGACGCGCACTACAGTACAGTACAGTACAGTACATCGAGCCAGCGTGCTATTGTGATTTTGCCTGCGTGCCTCAATAAGTTACCCTCCCCTCGCTCTTACTTTTTTACCGTTCATCTAATGAATACACTGAGTATGGCTTTACCAAAACAATCATTGATCGCGAATAAAGTATCCATTATTCATAAAGCTTCAATTGGTGATCTGTCTTTCTGCGTTAACCGCATATTTTTTCATACGTCTCAAACCAAGGGGATGTGAAGATAAAATGAATAAAAATGCGTGCGTATATACTCAGTGAATCCTCTCTCGGGAATCGAACCTCGGACGTTGGCGCTAGAGGCGAAGCCTATACTATTGTGCCACGTTGTGTGGTTTATCTATTTGAGCGTAGCAGTATAATTCGGTTTTTCTTCAGCACTCTTTGGAACTGTTGCTTTTTGTCTGCGCACTGCGTCAGTTCACGTGAGCCCCTGAATATGGTTTTATATGTCACTCGCTCGCTTCTAATTGTTTAGCTGCCTTCTTAATTATATAATGCATGTTTTCTTAAGCGCTTTTGGAGCTCTTCCTGGTTTTCTTCCGCCCCACGGCTTTTATATATTTAAGTTTGACGAGCTCAACTCCATTACAGTAAATGGACTTCTAGTTATGACCATTATGCGTAGAATTTCGAAATGAAACCTGCCCAACTTTTGTAAGGAAGTTGTATGCTGCATGCTTCACACATGGAACTGTTGCTTTTTGTCTGCGCGAAATGAGGGTGAATGGGTGTGGAGGTGATGGCGTGACATAAGCACAGCCCTTCACGTGCAATTTTAACTTAGTTGCAAAGTGATCAAAAACTCTCTTTTAAATCCTGCGTCAGTTCACGTGAGCCCCCAACTGAATATGGTTTTATATGTCACTTTCAGGTGGTACCTTCAGCTTCTAATTGTTTAGCTGCCTTCTTATTATATAATGCATGTTTTCTTAAGCGCTTTTGGAGCTCTTCCTGGTTTTCTACGAATGCGTACATGGGAGGCATGATGATGTCCACCTGGCTGCTTGTCTCCCAAATTTCGAGCTCAACTGTAAATGGAAAAATAGCTTCTAGTTATGACCATTATGCGTAGAATTTCGAAATGAAACCTGCCCAACTTTTGTAAGGAAGTTGTATGCTGCATGCTTCACACATTATATAGTTTATTTGTACATTTTGTTATTTACTACTAAAATATGAAAAACTTTTCTGTTTTAACAATGTGTTTACACTGATTATTGTAGAAACAGAACACACATAAAATGCATGTTTTCTAAATAACAATCTATTATTTCCACTCTAAAACTCCAGCACTTCTCTCCCACATAATCAATCAAGGCATGAGCTGGGAGACGTTTGTGCATGTTCTGCAGCAGTGGGGGGATGGAATAGCAGGCTGCTTGCTGCTTGTCTTTATCAGCACATTTACATGACAAAAGACACTGACAGAGAGGTGTGAACGGATTTAAGGTGGGCCGGATCTACAATTTTTTTTCTTAGGCTCTGGTAATTCTAGTGTTAATTGTGATTAATCATGGCAATCATGTGATTAATTGCGATTAGAATTTTAATCGCTGCCCAGCACTTATATATATATATTAATTTATCATACTTCTAGAATCTTTGTATTTATCAATAAATTGTATTATTCTGTTTTTTAAAATGACTTTGCTTCAGTTACCATGATATAAGTCCAAAGGCCAGAGACCTGCCTCCTACAACAAAGAAAAGTAAGGAAAATAAAATAGGAGCCTTGCAGAATTAGTTGATTAATTACCAGTATTGCTGAAGGCAAAACTGATAATTAACCAAGTTAAAATTCCTTTTTCAAATTCTCACATTATTATGGTATCCTCCTATGTGGCCGTCATATTGATTAATAATCATAAAAAAATCCTACAAAGTGCATACTTCACAAAAAGCTTCTCACACAGAACCATTATAGATATTTGGTCTTTAGTTAAAAAAGTTTGGATGTATCTAGTGAAATGATCCATTAGCACAAGCACTTTGGTTATTTGTCTAGAATGTTGCTCTATTGATTAAAAGACAATGCACACAAGGTTAATTGGTCATCAACATGTGATCTGATGTGATCCGATGGTAAAATGTTGCTCAGTTTATGACTTGCAAATGTCACTGGGTGCAAATTGGGAGCAAATCTTCAAGGTACTCTTGTCCAAGAGTTCTCCGTGTCTATTCATACTAGCATTGATATGCCTTACAACAACAACAACATTTATTTATATAGCACATTTTCATACAAAAAAATGTAGCTCAAAGTGCTTTACATAATGAAGAATAGAAAAATAAGAGACACAGTAAGAAAATAAAATAAGTCAACATTAATTAACATAGAATAAGAGTAAGGTCCAATGGCCAGGGGACAGAAAACACACAAAAAAAACTCCAGACGGCGGAGAAAAAAAATAAAATCTGCAGGGATTCCAGGCCATGAGACCGCCCAGTCCCCTCTGGGCAATCTACCTAACATAAATGAAACAGTCCTCTTTGTATTTATGGTTTTCACGGAAGGATTGGATGATGATCACATGGACTTCTGGCTTTTAGTCCATCAATGCTGGGGCATCATGGTGCTTTGAGTAGGTTGGTGGTGGCGCAGGCCGCCACCACAGAGAAACCGGAAAAAGAAATAGAAGAGAGAGTAGGGGTCAGTACGGATTTTAGAGCCACCATGAATAGTTATTATGATGAATTGAACATATAGAGTATCAGGATTAAGATAAAGTGAAGTTATAAAAAGGCCATGTTAAAGTAAAGTGTTTTCAGCAGTGTTTTAAAGTGCTCCACTGTATCAGCCCGGTGAATTCCTATTGGCAGGCTATTCCAGATTTTAGGTGCATAACAGCAGAAGGCCGCCTCACCACTTCTTTTAAGTTTAGCTTTTGGAATTCTAAGGAGACACTCATTTGAAGATCTAAGGTTACGATTTGGAATATAGGGTGTCAGACATTCCGATATATAAAATGGAGCGAGATTATTTAAGGCTTTGTAAACTATAAGCAGAATTTTAAAGTCAGTTCTGAAAAACACAGGTAACCAGTGTAGCGACATCAAAACAGGAGAAATGTGTTCGGATTTTCTTTTCCTAGTTAGGATTCTAGCAGCTGCATTCTGCACCCATTGCAAATGATTTATGTCTTTTTTGGGTAGTCCTGAGAGCAGTGCGTTACAGTAATCTAATCGACTAAAAACAAAAGCGTGAATTAATTTCTCAGCATCTTTCAATGATATAAGAGGTCTAACTTTACTTATGTTTCTTAGGTGAAAAAATGCTGTCCTAGTGGTCTGATGAATATGTGATTTAAAATTCAGGTTACAGTCAACGGTTACCCCTAAGTTTTTTACTTCCGTCTTGACTTCTAATCCTAATGCGTCAAGTTTATTTCTGATAGCAAAATACCCGCGCTTCGCAGCGGAGAAGTAGTGTGTTAAAGAAGCAATGAAAAAGAAAAGGAAACATTTTGAAAATAACGTAACATGATTGTCAATGTAATTGTTTTGTCACTGTTGTGAGTGATGAGTGTTGTTGTCATATATATATATATATATATATATTTACACACACACACATAAACATATATATATACATATCTATACATATACACATACATATATACACATATATACATACATATATATATCTACATATATACACATACATATGCATACACACACATATATACACACAAATACATATATATATATATATACATACATACACACACACATATATAAACATATATATACATATACATACATATCTACATATATACACACACAGCTATTTCGTATCAGTGCAATACGCTGCTTGTTAAAACGGATAACTCCGCTCTTACGTGCAAGTCTGCGTGGATATTATGAACTATCGTATTTGTTCAAGTTCTATTTAAATTTTAAATAGAAGGAATTTTTATTTAGTCGACAGAAATATCTTTGGTAGGAATGGTAAAAACAGACAGGAATATTATTCTGAATAAATCAACTCAAACCTTAAACAACTTATAATATTTTCCACTCCATAAAAATATATCCTGTCTAAATTATACAAGTTAGAAATAAAGTAAACGTTAAAAGAACAAACATTCAAATTTCTTTACTCTTATGTAATTTTATATAAAAATAAACTTAGATTTTAAATATCCCAAAAGATTTTGCTCTCCATAAAAATATATCCTGTCAAAATTATACAAATTCAAATATGAACATGCTGCATAACAAAACCTGGAAATATAAATAAAATGTGTTCCTTTCAGCAATAACAAATCAAATCATTCAGTTGTCTTTGCTCATATGTCATTTTAGAGCTGGACGCCTGGCATCTTTTTTTGGCAACAGGTTCGTTTCTGTTTGGTGTGAGGTTCTGTGTTGTGGAGATTCTCAGGATGGATTGCAGGTGCTCATCAGTGAGGCGACTCCTGTGTGCTGTTTTGTTAGTCTTTATCACTGAGAAGAGCTTCTCACACAGATATGTGCTACCAAACATGCACAAGGTTCGAGCCGCATGTAGACGGACTTTTTGTTCTTCAAAGTCACCAAAGCGCCGTGCAAACTCAGTGCGCTCAGTTTATCAGCAAAGTGCGTATTTGGGAACACCGTAGTGACGACTTGGTTTAACATTACTTGGCAACAGGGAAAGTGGGGCAAGTGCACTGGTGCATTTGTGTCTCCCATAAAAGCAGCTTCACTTGAAATCACTTTGTGATTGTGCACGGGTAAAACGTCCGCTGAAGTGTCAGATTCTTATTTAATTCTTCTGCTTTCTGTATCTTCTGCATTGCATTCAGGTTACCCTGATGTTTTGTCTCATAGTGCCGTCTTAGATTAAATTCTGTAATTACAGCCACATTAGCTCCACAAATGAGACACACGGGTTCAGTAAACATATACTCAGCCTCCCATCGGTTTTAAAGGCTCTATTTTCAGAATCAACTTTTCTCTTCAGCATCGTGTGAGCTAGCTTCGCAATAACTTGCAGCATCATAAGCTAGACTTGATTAACGCGTAAGTGTTAGGCAAGGCAGCTGAAGCGCTGCATTATGGGATCTGTAGTTTATTGTGTTACCAGCGCTTCATATACCGGGCCATTAATAACAATAATACAGTATATAAAATGATCTCGGGCGGATATAATTACGCCGGGCGGATGTGGCCCGGCCCTTGAGTTTGACACATATGGACTAAATAGAACTTGAAAAGATATATTTTTTCAAATGTGATCGCGCAATTCAGATAGAGTTGACGCGACTACAGCCTGCATGCCTCAATAAGTCATCCTCCCTCGCTCTTACTTTTTACCGCTCATCTAATGAATACACTGAGTATGGCTTTACCAAAACAATCATTGATGGCTAATAAAGTATCCATTATTTGAGTATGTAGATCGGGATATATATATACACATATATATATACCCGCGTATCGCAGCGGAGAAGTAGTGTGTTAAAAAAGCTAGAAAAAGAAAAGGGAACATTTTAAAAATAACGTAACATGACTGTCAATATACAGTATTTGTTTTGTGAGTGTTACTGAGTGTTGCTGTCATCAAGGATTTGATTATCATTATTTCTTTCAATCAGGTTCGTATTTGTAGGATGTGTTGTGTTCAAGTTACATTCCGTGTTTGTCAATCGCTGTAAAGATGACAGGTTTCATTCATCGATTCGTTTCTTACTGCATCAATAAACAGCCTTCTTCTTTATCTGAGACCTGACACACTGCATGCACGGGTTTTTTACACTGTCTTCCTTTAGCGGGACATTGACTTTTCCACGTGTGCTTTGTTTCGCAGTAGCTGGATTTATGAATATGCTTGTATGTATCAGACGCTTCATATTTTTTGCTGCCTTTTCAATTGTGTAATTGTTTTTGTTCAGCGCTCTTTGGAACTGTTGCTTTTATCTGTGCACTGCGCCAGTTCACGTGAGCCTCGGTGTACATGCATCGAAGGTTCCCAGCTGTGCTGGTGCCATCTCGTGCTATGTCCATGGCTGTATTTAATGTTACCTTACTCCTGGCACTTAAAACATTCTCTCGCAGTTTCGCTGAGTTTGTGTCAAACACCACCCTGACCATCTTATCTTCCTCTCCATAAGCACAGTCCTTCACCCGTGAATATTTAGTGGAGTTTGCTATTGATTGCCGCTGACGGACGGCCTTATATGGGCAGGCACTGAATTACAAACGCCAGCGGCAGCCTGTCTATGAACTTAATTTAAAGTGTAGGTTTACATCGTGCTTTGTTTCCGAAGTAGCAGAACTCATGAATATGGTTGTATATGTCACTCGCTCGCTTCTTATTGTTTCGCTGCCTTCTCAATTATATAATGCATGTTTTCTTCAGCGCTTTTTGGAGCTCTTCCTGGTTTTCTATGTACTGCGTGATTACGTGGGAGGCGTGATGATGTCACACGAAACTCCGCCCCCACGGCGTTCAAGCTCATCTCCATTACAGTAAATGGAGAAAAACAGCTTCCAGTTATGACCATTACGCGTAGAATTTCGAAATGAAACCTGCCCAACTTTTGTAAGGAAGCTGTAAGGAATGAACCTGCCAAATTTCAGCCTTCCACCCACACGGGAAGTTGGAGAATTAGTGATGAGTCAGTGAGTGAGTGAGTCAGTGAGTGAGTGAGTGAGTGAGTGAGTGAGTGAGTGAGTGAGTGAGGGCTTTGCCTTTTATTAGTATAGATAACCTCACTGAATCCGTTTTTGCCAATCAATACAATTTCAGTTTTCTCTTTATTTAACTTGAGAAAATTACTATTCATCCATTCAGAAATACCAGTAAGACATTGTGTTATTGATTCGAGAGAGTCGGTGTCATCAGGTGCTACTGATAAGTACAGCTGTGTGTCATCAGCATATCTGTGGTAGCTCACGTTGTAACTTGAGATAATCTGACCTAACGGGAGCATGTAGATTGAGAAAAGAAGCCGACCTAGGATAGAGCCTTGTGGATTAGCCTTTAGTGGGGTCTGCAAATGCCAACACAGGTGTAGGGGTCACACTGTGAATTATTGCTCTCCTCTGCTCTCCAAAGGGTTTTCCTTTTCACTTCAGCATTTTGGTAGCGCTTCTTTTTTTTTTTTGGTCAGCCTCCTCTCCTCTTTTTTCCTGTCTCTCATATCTCTATCTTTTTTTAGCCACCAATCCTGTTCCTGTTACTATACTACACCCACTGGACTAGACTTTACTCTCCATAAGCTGTGTAATTTCACGTTTCTTCAACCATTCTATTTTTTTAATTAACTTTTTTAAAACATCTCACATTTTGGTGCTTTTTTCCTTGTCCTTCCAAACCAAACCAAGGGTACATTAAAATAAAGCTTATTTTTAGTTATCATTCAGCCAACACATCTCTATGGAAACAAAAATATAAATATGTTGTCTATTACTTTAGATTCATTTTATTGAAAATTGTCTAACCGGGATAACTGCAAAGGGTAAAATAATATTTATAGAATAATTAACTTAGTACAGTAATTATTTGTTTGCAAGGATATGTTTGGTTTCAAAAAGCATCATTTATATAGCATGACACAGCTAACTGAAGAAGGAAAATAAATACTTTCTCTGTACCATGAAGTTGAAGAGGAAAAGTGGGGTTTGTTTAGGTTGCAGCACAGCTGAGGCAGAATTAAACAGATTGCATTGTATTTAGAACCACGTGAAAAGATTTAGGTCACATGCAACTTAAAGTGCATTGCTCTGATGTGTTCATCCCAGCAACCAAATTACAAAAAAACAACATTTATTTATATAGCACTTTTTCATAAAAAAAATGTAGCTCAAAGTGCTTTATAATGAAGAATAGAAAAAAAAGAGACAAGTAAGAAAATAAAATAAGTCAACATTAATTAACATAGAATAAGAGTAACCAAACCAGGGGACAGAAAACACAAAAAAAAAACCCAGAGGGGCGGAAAAAAAAAAATAAAATCTGCGGGGATTCCAGGCCATGGGGACCCCCAGTCCCCCAATCTACCAACATAAATGAAACAGTCCTTTGTATTTAGGGTTTTCCCCAAAGGATTAGATGATCACATGGATTTTGGGTTTTTAGCCCAAATCAATGCTGGGGCATCTGGTGCTTTGAGGTTTGGTGGGCGCAGGCCCCCCACAGAAAAAACCGGAAAAGAAATAAAAGGGGGTGGGGGTCGAGGATTTTAGAGCCACCATGAATAGTTATTATGATGAATTGAACATATAGAGTATCAGGATTAAGATAAAGGAAGTTAAAAAAAGGCCATGTTAAAGTAATGTTTTTCGCAGTTTTTTAAAAAGTGCTCCACTGTATCACCCCGGGAAATTTCCTATTGGATATTCCGATTTTAGGTGCATAACACAGAAGGCCCCCCCACCATTTCTTTTAAGTTTGTTTTTGGAATTCAAAGAGACACTCATTTAAGATCAAAGGGTTTTGATTTGGAATTGGGGTTTGATATTATATAAAAAAATGGAGAGATTTTTTAAAGGCTTTGTAAATATAAGAAATTTTAAAGTCACAAAAACAAGGAACCTTACAATAAAAAACAAAGTGTTGGATTTTCCCGAGATTCAGCGCTCTTTCCCACCATTGAAATTTTTATGTTTTTTTGGGTAGTCCTGAGAGCAGTCTTACAGTAATCTAATACTAAAAAAAAAGGGGAAATTTAAATTTCTCAGCATTTTTAAAATGATATAAGAGGTCTAATTTTACTTTGTTTCAGGTAAAAAAAATGCTTCCAGTGGTCTGATGAATAGGTTTTAAAATTCAGGTTACAGAAACGGTTACCCCTAAGTTTTATTCGCCCTTGACTTCTAATCCTAATGCCCAAATTTATTTCTTATAAAATACCAAGGGAAAGAGTGTGTTAAAAAACAATGAAAAGAAAAGGAAAATTTTGAAAATAACGTAAAGATTGTCAATGTAATTGTTTTGTCACTGTTGTAGTGATGGTGTTGCTGTCAAAATATATATATATATATATATTTAAAACACACACATAAACATATATATATCATATCTATACATATACACATACATATATACACATATATACATACATATATATATCTACATATATAAAATACATATGCATACACACACATATATACACACAAATACATATATATATATATATACATACATACACACACACATATATAAACATATATATACATATACATACATATCTACAATATACACACAGCTATTTCAGATAGTGCAATACGCTGCTTGTTAAACGGATGACTCCGGCTCTTACGTAGAAGTCTGCGTGGATATTATGAACTCATGTATTTGTTCAAGTTTATTTAAATTTTAAATAGAAGGAATTTTTATTTAGTCGCATAGAAATATCCTTGGTAGGAATGGTAAAAACAGACAGAAATATTATTCGTGAATAAATCAACTCAAACCTTAAACAACTTATAATATTTTCCACTCCATAAAAATATATCCTGTCTAAATTATACAAGTTAGAAATAAAGTAAACGTTAAAAGAACAAACATTCAAATTTCTTTACTCTTATGTAATTTTATATAAAAATTGAACTTAGATTTTAAATATCCCAAAAGATTTTGCTCTCCATAAAATATATCCTGTCAAAATTATACAAATTCAAATATGAACATGCTGCATAACAAAACCTGAAATATAAATAAAATGTGTTCCTTTCAGCAATAACAATAAATCAAATCATTCAGTTGTCTTTTGCTCATATAGTCATTTAAAGCTGGACGCCTGGCATCTTTTTTTGGCAACAGGTTAGTTTATGTTTGGTGTGAGGTTCTGTGTTGTGGAGATTCTCAGGATGGACTGCAGGTGCTCATCAGTGAGGCGACTCCTGTGTGCTGTTTTGTTAGTCTTTATCACTGAGAAGAGCTTCTCACACAGATATGTGGTACCAAATATGCACAAGGTTCGAGCTGCATGTAGACGGACTTTTTTTGTTCTTCAAAGTCACCAAAGCTAGCGTGCAAACTCAGTCGCTCAGTTTATCAGCAAAGTCGTATTTGGGAACACCGTAGTGACGACTTGGTTTAACATTACTTGGCAACAGGGAAAGTGGGGCAAGTTGCACTTGTACATTTGTGTCTCCCATAAAAGCAGCTTCACTTGAAATCACTTTGTGATTGTGCACGGGTAAAACGTCCACTGAAGTGTCAGATTCTTATTTAATTCTTCTGCTTTCTGTATCTTCTGCATTGCATTCAGGTTACCCTGATGTTTTGTCTCATAGTGCCGTCTTAGATTAAATTTTGTAATTACAGCCACATTAGCTCCACAAATGAGACACATGGGTTCAGTAAACATATACTCAGCCTCCCATCGGTTTTTAAAGGCTCTATTTTCAGAATCAACTTTTCTCTTCAGCATCGTGTGAGCTAGCTTCATAACTTGCAGTATCATAAGCTCACTTGATTAACGGTAAGTGTTACGCAAGGCAGCTGAAGCGCTGATATGGGATCTGTAGTTTATTGTGTTACCAGCTTCATATACCCGGCCATTAATAACAATAATACAGTATATAAAATGATCTCAGGCCGGATATAATTACACGCGGGCGGATGTGGCCCGCGCCCTGAGTTTGACACATATGGACTAAATAGAACTTGAAAAGATATATTTTTCAAATGTGATCGCTAATTCAGATAGAGTTGACGCCAAGCACTACAGCCTTCATGCCTCAATAAGTCATCCTCCCCTCGCTCTTACTTTTTTACCGTTCATCTAATGAATACACTGAGTATGGCTTTACCAAAACAATCATTGATGGCTAATAAAGTATCCATTATTCGAGTATGTAGATCGGGATATATATATACACATATATATATACCCAGCTGTATCGAGCGAGAAGTAGTGTTAAAAAGCTAGAAAAAGAAAAGGGAACATTTTAAAAATAACGTGAATATGACTGTCAATATACAGTATTTGTTTTGTGAGTGTTACTGAGTGTTGCTGTCATCAAGGATTTGGATTATCATTATTTCTTTCAATCAGGTTCGTATTTGTAGGATGTGTGTTCAAGTTACATTCCGTGTTTGTCAATCGCTGTAAAGATAAGAGGTTTCATTCATCGATTGCTTCTACTGCTCGTCTTCTTTTTATCTGAGATGTGACACACTGCATGCACGGTTTTTTTTCACTGTCTTCCTTTAGCGGACATTGACTTTTCCACGGTGTTTTTTACAGGCAGCTGGATTTATGAATATGCTTGTATGTATAAGACGCCTATATTTTTGTGCCTTCAATTGTGTAATTAGTTTTTGTTCAGCTTTTTTGGAACTGTTGCTTTTATCTGTGCACCGCGCCAGTTCACGGGAGCCGGTCGGGTGTACATGCTCGAAGGTTCCCAGCTGTGCTGGTGCCATCTCGCTATGTCCATGGCTGTATTTAATGTTACCTTACTCCTGGCACTTAAAACATTCTCTTTGCAGTTTCGCTTTAGTTTGTGTCAAAAAACCACCCTGACCATCTTATCTTCCTCTCCATAAGCACAGTCCTCACCCGTGAATATTTAGTGAGTTTCTATTGGGTTGCGCTGACGGGCGGCCTTATATGGGCAGGGCACTGAATTACAAACGCCAGCGCAGCCTGTCTATGAACTTAATTTAAAGTGTAGGTTTACATCGGCTTTGTTTCCCAAATAGCAGAACTCATGAATATGGTTGTATATGTCACTCCCCTTCTTATTGTTTCCGCTGCCTTCAATCATATAATGCATGTTTCTTCAGCGCTTTTGGGGCTCTTCCTTACTTATATTCCTACTTAAATCATTTATATATATTAAAAATAGGCCCTAGCACTGACCCCTGTGGAAAACCACTCTTAACATCGGCCAGTTCAATTTGAGGTTTCTCGCACCATCACCCTCTGCTTCCTGTGTCTGAGCCAATTCTGCACCTATCTAAAAACATCACCCTGAACTCCCACTTCTTTTAATTTGATGCCCAACCTCTCATGTGGCACCTTATCAAAAGCTTTCTGAAAGTCCAGATAAATAATATCATATGCTCCACTTTGGTTATATCCTTTTGTTGCCTCCTAATAGAATTCCAGCATGATAGTAAAACATGACCTCCCTCTTCTGAACCCATGCTCACTTTTCAGAATAACTCCTGTCCTTGCCATGTGTTGCTCAATCTTATCCTTAATAATTCCTTCCATTAATTTTCCTGTGATGCATGTTAAGGCTTATAGTTGCTTGGATCTGCCCTGTCACCTTTTACATAATGGGATTATATTTGCCATTTTCCAGTCCTTTGGAATCTCTCCAGTATGCAGTGACTTCCTAAAAATGTGTGCAAAGGGTTTATATATGTACTCACTAGCCTTCTTAAGAATACGAGGATAAATATTATCTGGTCCTGCTGATTTGTTTGAATTCATCTTATTTAATCTGAGCAGCACTTCTTTCTCTATAATTTCCAAATCCCTCAGTACCTCCTTAGTAGTCAGGTTTACCTCTGGGAGGTTATCCACTTGCTCATTTGTAAACACCTCAGAAAAATGTAAGTTTAGGGCATCTGCTATTTCTCTGTCTGTATCTTTTAATTCCTCTTTACTATTTCAGATGCACTTGACCTCCTCCTTGACTGTTCTTTTACTACTAAAATACTGAAAGAATCTCTTAGGGTCTTCTTTAGCTTATCTGCTATATTCCTCTCCAGCTGTCTTATAGTCTTCCTGATATCCTTCTTAATGGTTGCCCTCCTGTTCTTATACGTTCTACAATTCACTTTGCAGTCATTAGACTTATATGACTTATAAAACAATTTTCTCCTTAGCAACTTTGTTTTTAAATCTTTATTAATCCACATGGAGTTTTTTTACAACAACAACAACAACATTTATGTATATAGCACATTTTCATACAAACAGTAGCTCAAAGTGCTTTACATAATAAAGAATAGAAAAATAAAAGACACAGTAAGAAAATAAAATAAGTCAACATTAATTAACATAGAATAAGAGTAAGGTCCAATGGCCAGGGTGGACAGAAAAAAAAAAACTCCAGACGGCTGGAGAAAAAAATAAAATATGTAGGGATTCCAGACCATTAGACTGCCCAGTCCCCACTGGGCAATCTACCTAACATAAATGAAACAGTCCTCTTTGGATTTAGGGTTCTCACGGAAGGACTTGAAAATGATGGTCACATAGACTTCTGCCTTTTAATCCATCCATCATTGTTGGAGCATCATGATGCTTTGAGTAGGTGGTGGTGGCGCAGGCCACCACCACAATGAAACCGGAAAAAGAAACAGAAGAGAGAGTAGGGGTTAGTACGGATTTTAGAGCCACCATGAATATATAAGATGGAGCGAGATTATTTAAGACTTTATAAACCATAAGCAGAATTTTAAAGTCAATCCTAAATGACACAAGTAACCAGTGTAGTGACATTTCAACTGGAGAAATGTGTTCGGATTTTCTTTTCCTAGTTAGGATTCTAGCAGCTGCATTCTGCACTAGTTGCAAATGATTTATGTCTTTTTTGGGTAGTCCTGAGAGGAGTGCGTTACAGTAATCTAGTCGACTGAAAATAAACGCGTGAACTAATTTCTCAGCATCTTTCAGTTTTAGTTTCCTATTAATTCCAAATTTAAGTATATATCTGTCCTGCATTACATGTAAAACATTTTTAAACCTGTTCCAATTGTCCTCGACTGTCTTCACACATAAAAGCTTATCCCAAGTATTTCCTACTTAGATATTGTCGCATCTGGTCAAAATTAGCCCTACGAAAGTTCAACTTAACAATTTTAATCTTTGCATCTGCACTCTTACAAAATACTGAGAATTGTATTACATTATTGTCACTTGACCCTAGTGGTTCAAGCACCTCTACACCCTCAATTCTATCCTGATTATTACAAAATACTAAATCCAGACAGGCTTCACCCTGAGTTGATGCTTTAACATGCTGTGTTAAAAAACAGTCAATGATTACTTCTAAAAATTCCTGCTCTTGTGCTCCTCCATCTGTAAGGTTATTCCAGTTAATGTTTGGATAATTAAAGTCCCTCATGACTATAATATCTCCCTGTAAACTTGCCTTTTTGATATTACTAAAAAGATGTGTTGAAATTACTGTCTGAATTAGGTGGTCTATAACGCACTCTTAAAATAAGACCTCTTTCCCTAGTATTTTCCAGGCAAAGCCAAATGGCCTCACTAAGATGGGGCTCATCATCCAACTGAAGAGGACTTACATTTAAATCCTGTTTGGCATAAACAGCATCCCCACCTCCTTTTCTGTTCTGTCTATCCTTCCTAAAAAATGTGTATCCCTCTATGTTAAAGTCATCCCCATCTTTGTTATTTAGCCAGGTTTCTGTTATTGCTATAATATCATAATTATGCTCTGCTACATACAACTCCAACTCGCTTACCTTATTTTTGATACTTCTAATGTTTCATTCAACAAAATACACTCACAGTTAATAATGTCGTTAAACACAGCTTGACTATCAATGATCAAACAGAATAAGTGACATAATAAGCATAGTCAGCAAGATCAAATGTTTCAACCCAAGAAACCAGTCAGTGCAAGCACATTGCTGTTAAGCTTTAAACAAGCATGCATTTCGAGAGATTTGTATATGTTGCAACGATGTTCATTGCACAGATAGCCACACAGAGAAACTATTCGCTTGAAGAGCGCCTGTAATTCAGGTGCACTGACAAGGTCCTCGGCCACTAGCACCAGCAGACTGTATGTTGACAATTTCTGCTGGCAATACTGAAGCAGTGACTTCCGGTGAGGTTTATGGCTGGTGAGGCACTGACTCCTTCAGAGTCAGAGTTACAAATATATGAACCCAAAAAAGTAGCTTATTCACTATTCAATTGGCCGTATGCACATTGACTACTGATTATGTTTGTTTTTGGATTTTAATTTCCACTTTTGCATATGTTTTGTGGATTATTTATTTATGGAAGTTTGAGCACTGCACTGTGAACCAAGGTTATTATAGTTAACAAAAACTAAAATCAAAACTGAAACTATTGTTAAAAAACATTTTCCTAAACTGAAATAAAATAATTAACAAAGCCAAAATGAAAAACTAAAACTAAATGAAACTATAAAATTAGCCAGAAAGACTAATTGTAAATAATAATATACTAAAAATATTTTTAGTTTTAGTTTTTGAATGAATATTCTTGCCATTAGTCTATAACCCTTTTAACTCTAAAACCACCCGCATATATTCATCCAGTGAATGGCAGCTGGTGATGGAGGGCGGGTGTACACATAGTATTGCGGTAGCAGAGCAAGCTGAATACGGGCGTGTGAAATAGAAAGCGACTTGTTGTATATCAAGATGTACTTCAAACGTCTGAAATCGGAATGTGCTGGTCAACAAAACATTTACCATATGGACCGGACAGAAAAATCACGAGTGAGTAACGTTTCAGTTTATTTCTTAGGTGTCTGCATTTTGTTGACAATAAATTCACCTGCCACTTCAAATAGGAGAAATCCTTTCAAAAAATATAACAGCACTAAACGAAAGACAGACTAGGTCATCATACAAGATGAGCATATTATTGCAGACCAATCACTTTTGCCTTAAAAAGGTTGTTTAACAACAAAGCAATACAAAACGTATAAGAGAGTCTGCCAACTGGTGAAAAACCTAAACACACTAATGTCTTTTTGTATTTATTCTAAATGTATTAACTTATCTTTTTTTAGTTTATATTCACAGATCAAAATACCTGCTATTGTGAAAATAATCCAGTAGCAGAATTATGTTTTTAAAATATTTGCCCACCTTTTTCAAATTTTTCTCTCTCTAAAAAAAACAGTTGAAATATCATATTTTTTTGTTCTTAACTTATCTTACGTATTGCATAACAGGGATTTTTCCTGCCTTGCACCCAAACATGCTGGGGAAGGCTCCAGGTTTCCTGCCATGTTTCTCTGGATAAACAGGTTTAGATAATGTATATATTGTTCTTAATCTTGGATCTCTGTTGTTTTGTGCCCATCCATATTCCCATTACCTACTCTTGCTCTCCTCATTAAGGATTTACTGTTCTTATGCATGGGCTATTCAAGTTTCACTGCCCCTACTATTGACACTAAATGGTTGTTTTTCTTTGTTTCCCTCAATACAGCTAGGTTGGATCTACACACTGATTCAAGCCTAAGAGCACTGTTCTTCCTAAGCCCCCATCATTTTCATGATCATACCTGTCAGAATACAGTATGATCTATTTTCTGATTTTTGATATCTTTTCAGGCCTGCCGGTGGCAAAATTCTGTCTGTAAATTGTATGTGCAGACAGAATCAAAGATCAATATGGCTGGTTGAAAATAAAAAGCTCAGTATGGGAGATTTTTGAATGCAATATTGAAGGTATTCATTATAAGCATATTGTCTTGGAGTGAGATATGTTGTGTGTTATAGACATTGTCACACATGTGCGCTTAGGAGACAGTCAACAAGCCCAGAGGTGAGCGATTTGTTAACAGATGAAGAGTTGTATTGCAGTAGTGATGTCTCTCTCTCTAACTTTCTACAATTAAAGAAGACAAATAATCACTCACCTCCAATATTCCATAATTCAGAAAATGGCTCCTCATCCACTTCCTCATCCACAACGTCACTTCGGGCCCCTCATGATGATGTCACTTCTGGTCCTCTATCGATGACATCACTTCCATCTCCCGATGATGGTGTCACTTCCGGCCCTCCATCACTAACATCACTTCCAGTCCCCCCTCCAATACCATCACTTCCCCATTGATGACATCACTTCCCATATTACATCATTTCCTGTATAACCATTTCCGGTAGCCATTTTCTGATTGTATAAAAATGACGATAACAGATCCTTTGGTGTCAAATGTTTGATATTTTCATCTGTTTTGACCAACGATATTGCACCACAGCAATATATGGGGCAATTCCCCAAAACTTTGAAAGTGTTTTGTGAATCTATTATCACAACATTTAAAGTAAAAAAAACCCCTCAAACATTAAAATTCACCTCACATTCATTACAAATTGGTCCATTCTGGGCAATTAAAGGAAAAGATAAATTGCCATCAATCAGCATATATTTCCTCAGCACAAATGACATAGAAAATATTTTAAAAATTATAAAATTGTATTAAATTGTTCATATTCAGTATCTGGTTTTGATTATGCTTGTTTTCATCAGACATAAACAAAACCAGATAGTGAACCATATAGTGGAGTAAGTGTCCACTAAAATATCTAAATCCATTAAGTCTACAGCTCTGTCTCATTGTGACACAAAACTAAAATCCATAGTAGCTCTTTAACCATACTATAATTACTAAAACTGAAACTAGTAGATATAAAAATAAAATAGAAATGTCTTTGTGAAATAAAAAATAAATTAAAACTAAAGAAACACAATGAAGGAAACTAAAACTAAACTGAATTTTCAAGTCAGAAAAAATATAGAAATAAAAACTAATATAAAAAGACAAAACTATAATAACCTTGCTGTGGATACTGATTTTGGTTTTTAGATTGTTTTAATAAAAGCTCTTTACACTTTTCCACCATCCCGTTGCTTAGCATGTTTTCTTCCCATTTTCTAAGCTCATCTGGTTATATAATTGTCAGTCCTTCTAGAGGCTCCCAAATCTGGAAGAGGGAGCATGGAGCAGAACCAACACCATCACAACTTGCCAACTCATACTTTGGAATGCCAAGGCATTCCCAGGCCATCTAGGAGATATAATCCTCCCAGGGGCCCTGGGTGTTCCCTGGAGCATTTCCCTTGGAGTCTGCTTCCAGTTGGTCATGCCCATAAAACCTCTACAGGGAGGTGTCCTAAAAGCATCCTTGTCAAATGCCTGAATGACCTCATTTGGCAACTCTACATGTGGAGGGTCAGCAGTTCCAATCAGAGCCTCTCCCAGATGTCTATGCTTCTCACACTACCTCTATGGGAAAGCCCAGAAGCCATGTTGAGAAAACTCATTTCAACTGGTTTTGTCATTCCCCAGAACTCATGACTGCATGTAAGGGAAGGAACACTGGTTGACTGGTATATTGAGAGCTTTGACAGAGGTTTTTAAAACAAATGATAGTTAAACATTGCTCATTCTCTGACGTTACATATACATTAGCCATAGCCATTTTTCCTTCTAAAGGTATATAACCTAAAGCTTTGCAAATAATAGTAAGTCAATGTCATCTCCAACATTACAGTAACCTATAATCAATTCATAACTTGCAGTAAAATTAATCTTTAAATATTATTAATAAAATTGAGGTCAGATTAAGAGACCCACATCATTATTCCATTCTTGATTAAATTAAGTGGTGTGACACCTGCAGCTTGGAAGGCTAGTGAAATAAACAGCTTAAATAATAACCATAAATGCAAATTGGTCCCAAAAGAAAGGTCAAACAAAGGGCTACAACTATAAATGTAAAAATAAGTATGGGGTTACTGGGGCCTCTGCCTGGAGTCAGGCCTGGGGGACCACCTGCAAGAAGAATAGGGACTAGGTGTGAAGTGACTTGGGTGGTGGTCAAAGACAGTGGTCTCCGTGGATGGGCTGGAACGCAGACATGTAAACTGATTCTTACGATGTTGTAAATATCACATGAGTTGGATGGGCATCCCGACCAGAAGAGGGGATGGTTCCTTACTCGGAAGGAAGGGGGCTCCTAGGAGGCAGACAAGCATCCCAGGCAGGGGAGAGAAAGGTTCCAGACCCACAAGTGATGACCTGAAGGGAAGGAATGGACAGCCCACCGAACGAAGAAAATGTTGCTGGGGACTCTTTATTCACCAGAGGATGCTAGATGGTCTCAGCCCCGGATATCGTACCCAGTATGGAATCAGTAGAGCATGCCAGGTGTTGTAGTCTGGCAGGAAAGCCCTGCTGGGGTCCGTGGGTGCCTCAAGGGTGCACTGCAGGGAGATGTGCTCCCCAGTTCATGGGACTTCCATATGACCAAGAAGTACTTCTATCGGGCAGTGGCCCTGGCACTGGAAGTACTACCATGTCCTCAGTAAAAGGGACCACAATCCCTTATTCAGGCAAGTCGGAGATGGGAGGACGAAGAACAACCCTCAGCTGGAGAAGGGTAGTGCAGTGGTGAGAGGAGAGGTATTGTGGAAGACAGAGATAACTTTGTGCTTTGTAACTTTTGGAGGTTTTTTGGTTAATAAACCATCCTTTATTTGAACCCAGGACTGCCATTGTGTATTGTGTTGGCATTTGGGGCTCGCTGACAACCTGGTTTCCATCAAAACATTAAATGTCACTTCCTTTGGGCAGGGCTGGAGTTAGTGGGTGGAGAGGGGCGCTACTAAATAGATATAGCTGGGTTCCCATTGTGAATTATGGCCGGCCGTTTATCCCGGTCAATACCCCCAAGCCACCAGGTGGAGCCCTCCTTGCAGTATGGAGGTCCCCAGAAGACCAGCAGGGCATCATGGACATTGTAGTTTTTATACGTAGCCGTGCTGGATGCCATGGGGGCCCCACTAGCGGACGCTGCAGGGAGGAACAATGGATATTTTCCCTGTGCCCCGGAAGCACACATGGACAAGGGGAATGACATGCTTCCGGGGTGAAGAAAAGAACATTTTACCTGACCCGGAAGTGATACAGGATCACATGGACTGGGGATTGGGAACACTTCTGGGTCAGGGTATATAAAAAGACTGTGGGAAGTCCCAGACGGCAATCTGAGCTGGGTGGAAGGTGGCAACGCGTCTGGGAGTGGAGGATTGATTTATTGTGTATTTGTTATTGGTTTATGAATATAGTGGAGGAGAGGGTGCTTTGTGCACTGTGGCGATTTAATAAAGTCAAAGTTTGGACTTTTACCTGGTGTCTGGAGTCATGGACAAGGGTTCAAGGGAGCAAGAGCACCCCCTATCTGTCACAACATCCAGCCACTAACATAGTTCTGGAACCAAATCTCTTGAAAGAGGTAGGACTCTCCTTTACTCATGGAGAAGACATCAGGAGGCAGTTACCTTCTTACTGAGACCCTGCTAGGTTGATGCCATGCTGGAATTTGTCCTAGAGATCAAGAGGATTGGCTGTGTGCAACTTAAGGTCACAGAAGGGAGGACTCTGCCTACCATATCTGCTTATGAATCAAATGGTGGTTTGGATTACCAGGTCTTCTTGGAATGCTTGCAGGGGATACTGGAAAGGGTCCCAGCTGTGGACCCCATAGCTGCTGGTAACTTCAATACCCATGCGGGTAACGATGGAGAAGTATGATTAGAAGCAGTGGTCTGACTGATCTAAACCTGAGTAGTGTTTTGTTATTTGACTTCTATGCTGGGCATGATTCATCCATATCGTACATCATGTTCAAATATAAGGTGGCTCATATTGTTCTGCTGAAGCAGAGTGAATATTCATTTTCAGGATCAAAATAAGAAACAGGAACAGAGGACTATTCAAGGTTGAAAACAAACAGACAGTAATTTTTCACCAAGCCAGAATCATGAGAAAAGAATCAGAAACATAAGATAAAAAGTAAATCAGAAAAATGAAAATTAAAAACAATGAGAAGTGCATTTTAAGCCTTTTAGTTTATCCAAACACAAAATACAAAAATGGTGCATACTACTGTATGACCCTTTATAAGGTCACACCAATGACATCATGTAAGCGCACACCAAGGGAATTCGGAGAGTTTGCCCTTGGGAACTGCTAATGAGAAAATCAGAAAATGGAGCTGCCCGTCAGTATTCAAAAAGTCATGTCATTGCATTTTCTAACCTGCTTAATCCATGTCTGGGTTATGAGGGGGGGAAGTTGGACCTTATTCCAGCTAACACAGGACACAAGGCAGGAACAAACCCTGGACAGATGGTGGGGGGAGGTACCTGGACAGTCCGGGAAAGCCCATGTGAGAAGTAATGGTATATTGGGGAGAGGCCCCTTTCCAGAAGACTGTCAACTCACACCTCCGAAGAGCTTTTCCTACATCCTAGTTAAGGCTTGGGACATACAGTCCCAATGGACCTTGTTTAAAGACTCCATTGTGGAAGCAGCTATTAAGAGTTGTAGTTTGAAGGCTATACATGCCTCACAAGGTGGCAAGGTAAGGACCCAATGGTGGACACCGGAGGTGAAGGGTGATGGATGTCATCAGGCTCAGGGATGCTGTGGCCTTTGTAGTCAGGCAAGTAAAACCCCAAGTGTGGGTGGAGTTCTGGCAGACCATCAGGTGACTCAGAATCTGAAGGCAGGCTATTCTCAGCAAGCATGGAGAAATGCTGACCCAGACTCTGGGTGTAGTCTGGCAGTGGATGGAACACTTTGAGGAACTCCTGAAACTGACAGACATGCCCGCTGTTGGGGAAGCAGAACCAGAAGCTAATGGGAATCAATACCCATTTTTCTGGGTGAGGCATCTCAGGTAGTTAAGCAGCTCAGCAGTTACAAGGCCCTGGAGGTGGATGAGCTCTGCCTAGAAATGCTGAAGGCTCTGGACATTGTTCAGCTGGCATGGTTGACATGCCTTTTCAATGTTGCATGGTTATCTGGAGCTGTGCTCTTGGAATGGTAGACCGAGGCAGTTATCCCCATTTTTTAAAAATGGTTCAGTGGGGATGTGCTCCATCTATCTTGGGATCATACTTGTCAGTTTCCTGTTAAAAAGGTTATGTCGGGTCACTGGAAAGGGGATGCCACCCAGTCAAGGAACTTCAGGTCTAGGATGAACAACATAAATTTTCTTCAGGCTGTGGGACAATGGACCAGCACTTTACCCACATGAGAGCTGGCTGAATTGAATTCCATTAATGAACATTAACAGCCCTGGTAAGCAGAGAGCTGAGGAGACTGTGTCCCAGCAAAGCAGTGGGTCCAGATGGAGTATCGCCATGACTGCTGAAGGCCTGTGCGTTGGAGCTGGGGAGTCCTCTAAAGCGCATCTTCAACCTGAGCCTGGAACAGAGGAGAGTCCCGAGGCTTTGGAAAACATCTTGCATCACCCCAGTCCCAAAGGTATCACATCCTAGTGAGCTGAATGACTTCCGGCCTGTCGCTCTGACGTCACATGTGATGAAGACCATGGAACGGCTGCTGCTTCACCACCTGAGGCCATAGGTCCACCATGCCCTCGACCCTCTGCAGTTTGCATACGAGGAGAAGGTGGGTGTGGAGGATGCCATCATCTATATGCTACACCAATCCCTCTCCCACTTGGGCAGAGGCGGAGTAGAGTAGCAGAGTAAGAATTATGTTTCTGGACTTCTCTAGTGCCTTTAACACCATCCAACCTCTGCTCCTTAGGGACAAACTGACAGAGATGGGAGTAGATTCATACCTTGTAGCATGGATCGTGGACTGTCTTAAAGACAGATCTCAGTATGTGCGTCTCAGGAACTGCAGGTCTGACATTGTGGTTGGCAACACAGGAGCGCCGCAGGGGACTGTACTTTCTCTGGTCCTGTTCAGCCTATATACATCGGACTTCCAATACAACTCGGAGTCCTGCCACATGCAATAGTTTGCAGACGACACTGCTATCGTGGGCTGCATCAGGAGTAGGCAGGAGGAGGAGTATAGGAAACTAATCAAGGATTTTGTTAAATGGTGCGACTCAAACCACCTACAACTGAACACCAGCAAAACCAAGGAGCTGGAGAGGTGGATTTTAGTATGGTGCATGACCCTGTGATCATCAGAGGTGACTGTGTGCAGAGGGTGCAGACCTATAAATACCTGGGAGTGCAGCTGGATGATAAATTGGACTGGACTGCCAATACTGATGCTCTGTGTAAGAAAAGACAGAGCCGATTATACTTCCTTAGAAGGCTGGCATCCTTCAACATCTGCTATAAGATGCTGCAGATGTTCTATCAGACAGTTGTGGTGAGCACCCACTTCTATGTGGTGATATGCGGGGGAGGCAGCATAAAGAGGAGGGATGCCTCATGCCTGGACAAACTGGTGAGGAAGGCAGGCTCTGTTGTAGACACAGAGCTGGACAGTTTGACATCCATGGCAGAGTGACGGGCACTGAGCAGGCTCCTGTCAATAATTGAAAATCCTCTGCATCCACTGAACATCCCCTTGGGATTAATAAAGTATCAATCTATTTATCTATCTATTGTCACAACCGGATGGAGGTGGTACCCAGCCGGGACGCCTGAGAAGACAGAAGGAGGGCCGGTGCCTCCTCCAGACCTTGAGGGGGCGACCGCCCTGGAGGCCTCGGGTAAAGAGTTGGGAAGCTCGACCCTGTAGGGACCCGGGGTTACCGCCAGGGGGATCCCAATACCAGGAAGACCCTAGACCTCAGCACTTCCGCCACACCCGGAAGTGCTGGGGGGAAGAGAAAACGGGGACACCCGGAGTGCTTTTAAGGAGACAACTGGCACTTCCGCCACACTGGGGCGTGTCGGTGGGAGATTGCTGGGAACACACCTGGAGCATATCCGGGTGCTTATTTAAAGGGGCCGCCTCCCTGCAGAAGGGACAAGATTTGGGTGGAAGAATGACAAGGTCTGGAGAAGGCAGGAGGCAGCCGGAAGAAAAGAGACAGAGAGAGAAGGCATTGGATTGAGGGGTATTGGAGGCTTGTGAGTACTGAACTGTATCAAATGATAAAAAAATAAACGTGTGCTGAGTGACATGAGTGTGTCTGCCTGTCTGTGTCCAGGGCAATGTTCACACTATCTATCTATGAACCCAGTACATGCAGGTTTAAAAAGAAGAACATCCAAATAATAAATAAAGACTTTAACAAACCCTGAAGCCCACCTTACTAATCCACCCCTCTTACACCCACCTACCCCCCTTCCTCTTTTGCTGTATATTGCCTTCGATTTGTATATGTCTAATCATTTTCCTATGATAATGTTACCTGATAGGTGTTGAAAGCTCAGGAATAAAAGACTATTTTAAGTTATGTGAAGATTTTGACATTAAATTTCTCCCTATGTGAATTTCTATCTTTAAATATGCAAACCGTATCACAGAACTTCACTTACACACATACACACCACACACACACACACACACACACATATATATATATATATATATATATATATATATATATGTACTATATATATATATATATATATATATATATATATATATATATATATAGTAAGTGACCCACCCCTCTCAATAGCCATGACCAAAGCACATGTGTGCATTCTGATACCAGCATATATTTTTTGTTTAGTTTCAATGAACTGCTTCATTTCTGAGACATCCAAAAAGAGTCATTGATTTTCTGTAAAAATACTTCAAAAATACTCTTTTCTTTTACCAGCATTTTTTGAATGTTACCATTGATTTCAATGAAGCAAGTATTTGGCTTAAATTGCTTGAAAACCGGTGCATGTAGGAGCTTTCTAAACTGCTCACTGCCTATAGCACTTGGATTTGACTAGTGTCATTAACACTAGAATTACCAGAGCCTACGAAAAAACTCGTAATTCCGTCCCACCTTAAACTTCACTCCCAGATACTCAATCAAGCTGAAGTTCGTGCACGTTCTAAATTGGTGGGGGGATGGAATAGCCGGCTGCTCCAAGCTTCTCTTTATCAGCACATTTAGAAGACAAAGGGTGCTGGCGGAGAGGTGTGAAGGGATTTAAGAAGCGATTTAAGGTGGGACGGAATTACGAGTTTTTTCGTAGGCTCTGGTAATTCTAGTGTTAAATATATATATATAATGCATTGGTGTCTAAAAAAATTCCAACGAGCTGGGTCTGTTGTCAGTGGGCCCACAATTTGTTGTAGACAATTATTTGTTAAATTGGGTCGTAGACCATGATGCAGTAGTATATACACAAATTCTGGGTATGTTCCCTTCAGTCCACATTCCCTTCTAGTTCAGTCAAAGTTCAGAAAATACTGTTAATGCCATATTTTTCCAAAAAAAAAAAAAAACAAAGCAAAGTTACAGTCTCAGCCTTACTTAATAACATTTGGGGTCTGGCGCCTATCTCAGAAACACTGGGCATAAGGCAAGAAACTGTTCACTAACATAGGGAGCATTTTGGAATCACCATTTATCTTGAGTATGTGGGAGGTAAACTAGATAACCCATAAGAAAAGCAAACCAGACACAAGGAGAACTTGAAATGGACAACCTCTGGGAATTTGGTTTGAACCTAATACACTGGATCCATCAAGCAGCAATGTTATCTACTGCAGTGTTTCTCAAACTCGGTCCTGGGGACCCCCTGTGGCTGCAAGTTTTTGTTCCAACCAGATTCCTACTCAGTGACAACGCCTGATAACACTGATCTAATTTAATTAGCGACATTCAGAAAAGCACAACAGCATGATTTTTACATTTATAAGACATTTAGAAATATTTCTGCTTTTGCTATAGATTTAAAAGCTTAACTCTCTTTTGTTGATTTCATTATACTTTGCCCTTTCACTGTGCAGTTTTTCCCCCTTCATTGTATCTTAATAATGACCATTTAAAATGAGCAGATCAGACACCCAGTCAAACAACACTGAATAATCAGACGCTGCAACCACTTTAGAGTCATACCCACTAATTAGTAAATAATAGATTAATTAACCAATTAGAAGACCTAGAAAAGTAGAATGAAATTCAAAATGAAAATACTGTTAAAAAGAAAAAAATACATTATTCCTATATACCTGATTGGTACATTTTAATATTTTTTTTTAGCAAACTTAATTTTCTAATTTCTATATTGTTCTCTAAACACAGAACTTGGGAAATAACAGTTCACTTAATTAGCCCAGGAGTTCAATTAAAAACAGAAGCTGGTTGGAACAAAAACCTGCAGCCACATGGGGTCCCCAGGAACGAGTTTGGGAAACACTGATCTACTGCATCTGCAATTAAGCTACTAAAAACAATAAATTTGTTAATCATCCCTAGAATAACAGAGTGGTTGAATCATTCAATCGAATATTAGGACATGCACAACAAAAACTAGCAGCAGATGGATGGGACTAGGACCAAAGTATCTGTTTTCGTTCTGCTTACAGTGACATACCTTCACTTTTTTTCCAACTTAGGGCTACTGTTTGGGAATACGTTGCAAGCAATCTTCAACTTAGTTCAAGTAGTTTGGGAGGAGCACACTCAAAGGAGGAGATACTCATATCAATATATTTCATGATGCCACTCAAACATATTGGCTTGAATAGATTAGAAAAACTATGACCTCTAGTAAAGAACATATGGAGGAGCTCCGTGCACAGGGGGTTTACAAAACAACCTTCAGCAAATTTCAGGTTTGGGACCATGTAATGGCTAAGGTTTCCAACTAACCATGTAATTTACAGGAAAATTCTAAAAGATAGCTAACCATAATCAACCAAATAAAATGATTAAATCTGCCACTTGCATCTGCTTCCAGAATGAGAATTTAGTAATGTTAATTTTTCTCACTGACCTTCTGAACTGAATAAAAACTTTATCCTAGAACTGGATTAGTGAAGCAAATGGATACTCAATTTAATCAAAGTTCCATAATATGCACCCGCAATTATGATGGAAGTGTCCTATCTTGAAAGATCACAGTCAAAGAATCACCATACTGGATTTCTCAGGTTAAACTAGCAGAAGTAAAAACTGAAATGTACAGTTTGTTGTAATAGAGGAAAATGTTAGCCCGAGGTTTAGACTTATTACCATGCTATTAAGTCAAATGATAACATGCCAGTTCTTATAATCTCAACCAGGACTGTTAATTTGACTCTACACCATGAATTAGATCATTTACAATGCAACTACAAAATGCAAAAAGTATTTACAATTCTGAGCTTGTTGTGTTTTTATCTTTACCTATAAGTTACTGGTGATAAAAGAAGTGATGACCAGAGAGGGTGTGAAGCACAGCCATTAGTGAAGATATAGGGGAATATTACAAGATTAGTTATACATTTAATGCCAGAGAAATGTGCAATCGAAACCTGAGAAAAAACATAGCTTTTTCTGTTTTCTATTAAAAAGTGTCTTTGAAATCCTGTGAAATATAAACAGAGGTATCAGTGAGACTGTGATCAAGGATGGTGAAAATGTTCTAATAGGTTTTCTAAGGTCTTTGATTTTAACAGCTCATATATGCTAGCTAAAACATCTGTAATGAATCTCTCTCTATATTTCTTGATGTGGTACTGACTATGAAAAGTGCTGTTTAAAATGAAACCAATCAAGTCTGCCTAAATCAGATTGGAATACTAATTTAAGTGTCCTCTAATTGGCTCTTAAATTAACTTTGTTCCCTTTTGAAATTGCTTTGGACTTATGTTCTCCTTGCTGGATAATCTATGTCCTGTACAACACATATGGAAGCAGTAGCTTGATAGGAACATCACTATAAATAGAAAACAGAGATACTGTACAAATAAGATATTATATACAATAAATACTAAGAAAGATTAATAACAAAGAAATTGTCCTGCAACCTGCTATTGACAGGTTAATGTGCTGCATGATCATAAACCACTCCTTTCAAAAGCAAACGGTTTGCTCATTAGTTCTAAATTTAATCTAAACTGTAAATGCTATTTATCTTCAAAAGTCTGTGACTGTTCATAGTAAAAGGCATTCCAGGAGATTATATGAAAACTAGTCTGTTTAAATACTTAAATTAACATTAAATAATTTAAGGGACATTGATGCCATTGATCTGCTAACATTTCAAAAGAAGTATAATTTTCCCGCAAGGCTGATATCTCCTTGCATGTTGTCAAACATAATTTAATTGTATTCAACCCCACTCCTTCATGAAACAATACACAGGGGCACTCAGAAGACTCAGCCTTGACCCAGAAGAGCAGACAACTATCTGTCTATATTTATACATAAAGTGACAGAAAGGAAGTTGCTGCTATAGACATAAAATAGGGTTTGCTCATAACAGCACCTATCCTAGTTATTTGAGCGCATTTTCTCAAATTATCTGTCATAAACTACTCATACATTCTTATGATTTAATACAAAAAATTACACTGTATGTTTTAAGCAATCTACTTTACACAAAGCTATATTACCATCAGGTAAAGGTGAGGAGCAGGGACACGGGATAAGAAGGAAGAACCTAAGCATCTGAGGGGTTTTTAAAGGGACAGGATCTGACTTGTTTCAAACATGGATTTTTAACTCATTTGATGGATTATTTTTTTATTGATGATCTTAACCTCCATGAAAAGGCACTATTTTATTGGATTATTTATTTACATATTTGGAAACTGCACTTAACTTTGTTTTGGGATACTGTTGTTGTAAATAATAATCACTGCATACTTTGCGTTATCTCTTGCTGTTATGTTTCATCATTGACTAGTTCATCTTCCATTTACACCTATTTTTGTCACAGGTTCAAGGGAATGTGCCACCTGCACGCAACCTGGGCATCATATCCAGATGGTGTAATACTGTTATACTGCATCTGCTAATTGTTTTAGGACATAATCTGTGACTCCTACAAACCTCCTCTGAAGTCAGAAAAATATTCAAACTGTTTTTCATTGTCTACACTGTGCTTTGCTATCTAGGGGAAAAAACAACATAATAAAAATGAAACATTTTGACAAATTGTTTACTGTTACTTTCTACTTAATTTTTGTACTTTAGTGTTTGGTAGACTTTTACTTTATCTCATTCACTGTTGTTTTTTACTGTTTTTCCCGGTGGTGTTGCCCTTTTTTACTTTATCTCATTTAGTGTTTGGTAGACTTTTACTTTATCTCATTTACTGTTGTTCCCGGCGGTGTTACCGTTTTTCCCGTTTCTATTTTTTATGTAGCAAATTCACGAATTAGTCATAGAGAAAATTTATATATTTTGGCTTCAGGAGGACAAACCAAAAATGTTGTATATCAAGAAGCTCTATAAGTCTCATGTAGATACATAATTATTCCAACTACAGCAACTGCAGCGAAGCACTCGAGGTCTGCTAGTAATCTATATGTGAGATGACTAGGGCATTAACCAATACTTCAGTACTGTGTTGTGTAAGAACAGGACTAGAAATGTTTCAGAGATGGAAGAAGGCAGTCCGAGAAATGTTACTTATATGGGAGCAATTATTTAATAATAATGATAATAATAATAATTATTATTATTTAATAATTGCCATTATTAGTGTATAAATGGATATATATACTTGCATTTAAACGGTTCACCAAAGTCTGTTGCATAAACGATACTGTTTTAAAAAAACACAGGCTGAAAGTGGAAAGTGCAGAGGTGGTGGGTTTGCTGTATTTGTAAATGAACGATGGTGCCACTCGGGTCACATTGTGATTAAAGTACGTATCTGCAGCCAAGGCATCAAGTTGTTAGCGGTAGGACTACGCCCATACTACATGCCCAGAGAGTTCTCACATGCGATCATCATTGTTGTTTGCATTCCTCCTTCGGCAAATGCAGCGATGGCGTGTGATGTCATCCACTCGGCCACTGCGGGACTCCAGATGAAACACAGAGATGCTTTCCTCCTCATCTCTGGAGACTTTGATGTTTCCCTTAACAGCACACTTAGCAGTTTCAGTCAGATTTGTTAATTGTCCTACCAGAGAGGATAAAACACTGGATCTGTTGTATGCTAATGTTAAAGAGGCGTACAGTTGTTCAGCAATTCCACCTCTTGGGAGATCAGACCACAACCTTGTGTACCTTCTTCCTCTTTATGTGGCACTTGTAAAGTGACAGTCAACCACTGTTAGGACTATGAGGGTGTGGTCAGAGGAAGTCAGTGTAGCTTTACAGGACTGTTGAGGCAACAGATTGGGATGATCTCTGTGAGCCTCACTTGGAGGACATTGATGGTCTCACTGACTGTGTCACAAAATACGTTAACTTCTCTGTAGACAACACTTTACCTTTAAAATGTGTACGCTGCTTCCCTAACAACAAACCATGGGTCGCCAAGGACATTAAAGCTCATCTGAATGAAAAGAAAAGAGCATTTAGGTCAGGTGACAAAACAGCAGTGAAGAGGGTACAGAAACAGTTGTCTGTTAAAAAAAGAGGGGAGGGTTAGCTATAGGATAAAGCTGGAACAAAAGCTGCAGAAGAACAACACCAGAGAGGTCTGGAAGGACATGAGGGCAATTACTGGTTTTAATTCAAGCTGCCAGAGGATTGAGGGTGGCAGAGAAAAGGCAAAATAATTTCATCAGTTTTTTAGTAGGTTTAACAGCATGCCTCAATCCAACCTGCCCTGCAGCTCCACCTCTGTGGCTGGCAATGTATCCCCGGACACCACTATCAATACCTCACCTGCTAACTTTTCCCTCTCCCACCACTCATTACAGTGGAAAGACTGCAGTGAATCATTACCTCCTACCCCCTCTTTACCATCTGAACCCTACTCCGCCCCCTGTTCTATCCACAACACTAACATAACCAGACCATCCGCCACCCTTACAGAAGACCAAGTCGTGAGAGAATTATGCAAACTTCGTTCTGACAAGGTGGCAGGCCCTGATGGCATCAGCCCAAGGGTGCCTAAAGTTTGTGCCTCACAGGTCTGTGGAGTACTACGAGTATTAAAAAAGTGCTATTGCTATGGAAAACATCTTGTCTGGTTCCAGTTCCAAAGAAGGCACATCCTAGTGCCCCTTCTGCCTACAGGCCAGTGATGCTCACTGCACACATCATGAAAGTCTTTGAGAGACTAGTCCTGGAAATACTTTGCCCCCAGGTTAAGTCAGCACTGGACCCTCTCCAGTTTGCCTACCAAGTGAGGATTGGAGTTGAAGATGCCATCACCTACCTGCTGCACCATGCCTACAGTCACCTAGACAAGCTAGAAGGAACTCTCAGGATTATGTTGTTCAATGTCTCATATGCCTTTAACACCATCCAGCCAGCTAGAAGTGGGAGTAAGCTATCGGAAATGCAGGTGGATGCTCCCTTAGTTTTGTGGATCATGGACTATCTGACGGAAAGGCCACAGTTTGTGCGGCTACAGGGCTCAGTGTCTGACACCGTGCTATGTGGCATTGGTGCTCCACAAGGGACAGTTCTGTCACCATTCCTTTTCACCCTGTACATTACAGATTTTAGGTACAACACAAAGGGCTGCCATCTGCAAAAATTCTCTGATGACTCTGCAATAGTTGGTAGTATCAGACATGGAGACGAGACAGAATACAGGAAGGTAGTGGACAGTTTTGTTGACTGGTGTAAGCTGATTCAACTGCAGATTAACACCAGTAAAACTAAAGAACTGGTAGTTGTTTTAAGAAGATCGCGATCTCCAGCCACTGCCCTGTCCACCTAGGGGTGTGGAGGTGGAGATCGTTGATGAGTACAAGTATTTAGGGGTGCCTATGAGCAATAAGCTAGACTGGTCCAGGAACTTAGTCTAGGAGACTAAACAAACTAATTCAGAAGGCTGCCTCTGTGATAGGAGAGAAACTAGACAGCTTGGAAACTGTGGCAGATCAGAGAATGTTGTCTAGGCTTCGGTCTATTATTGAAAATGATAATCACCCACTTCATAGTGTTGTGGTTGGACAGAGGAGCGTTTTCAGCAGTAGACTGACAGCATCAAGTGCTCCACTGAACGTCGCAGGAAATTCTTCCTCCCCACAGCCATCAGACTCTGTAACTCCTTTTCCAGTCGCTCACTCACACTTTAAGCTATTACTCTTTTTCTTTATTGGATATCCAGGTACATTTTTTCAAGTACTTGAAATGGGCAACATACTATCTGTTCTTGTGCAATAAATTATCTGCTCTTCCCATGAGAATAACCTTATTTGTTCTCAAATGTGCAAAATTAACTTAAGGTGCAATACTCTGTACTTTAGTTTGATACTGACATTTATTATACTTTATATTTACATGATTACTTATACGATGTATTTGCTCTTCTTAGTGTAACATGTTCCTTGTCTATTGTTAATATGTAACAAAAGTAATTTCCTTCGGGATTAATACAGTTTTTCTGATTCTGATATAAAACAGTAAACCATTCCAAAGCTTAGGGGCAGCTATTACAAAAACATGATCCCCTCTAAGCGTAAGTGTCTTAAAATCAGACTGATATTCTTAAAAATGCCACTTTCGTTTAAAAAGGTTTGTAGCTGCAGAAAGACAACCTTCTCCAGAATTCTAAAAAGAAGGGGTAACTTTCAACTCTGTAAAATCCAGATTTTTTTAATTAAAGTCTACACAACAGAATCTTTAAAAAGGATGGGACTGAGCCAGTCTCAAGACAACTATTTATAATGTCCAAAATGCTAGGCCCAACCCTTGAAAAACATCTTTAAGAAGAAGAGTGGTAACAATGTCTAGTGGAGAGTTTTACAGGCTCAAACTGATTAAAAACAGCTGTACATGTAGGAGGAACAGACAGGTCATCAACAGAAAGTGTAAGGTAGGATCTAATGTTAGGAATTTTTTTGAACAGAAAATTGAAGAAAATCCTCGTAGACTGTTGGTGTCATGTCAGGTCATGTCGGAGCAGAGCATGAAGAACAGTGATTATAGTATTAAATAAAACTCTATGTCTATGACAATTATTTGAAATGATATCTGAAAAATACTTTATCCTAGCAGTTTTCAAAGCTTTCTGGTAATCAGACAAGCTGTCCCTTAAAATATCAAAGGACACTTGAAGCTTGACTTTTCTCCACTTGCGCTCTGCTTGCCTACATGCTTGCCTAAGGGGACAAGAGGCATCATTTAACCCTGACTCAGGTTTAGGTTTTGAGCACTTGACCTTTAATGGAACAATTGAGTCCAAAATGTCAGAACAAGTATCATTAAACAAAGTGACTAGACCATCAGTGCTCAGCTGAGGTGGGGGAAATTGTATCCATAAAATCCACAGAGAACTTGCTGGTGGTGGTGGAGTTCATTTTGCGAGAGCATGGAGTCTGACTACAAATGTTGACTGTTTGTGTGGAAGACGAATGTTCTCTTCGTTCCCTTGTACTAATTCATGTCTGAGAAGTAAGCTTTACTAAACCATGTAAAAGCATGCTTTGTTTTAGCAAACAGAAAAATATTTGTGCAAAGGACTTAAGGTCTAAGCATTCCACACATGAGTCTGCCTTATCACGTTTTCCCTTAGCTTACATCTGAACGCCATAACAAAAGAGGCCAAGAAATCAAGTTGCAAAAGGGGCGTTGAAGGAGTTCAAGGATTGTGTATAATAAACGTCTTGACTGTTACATTTTATAATGATATTAAATCATGCATTCTAGGGGTATAAAAATTTGCCACACCCAACAGACGGGGTTCAGAAGAGCCCTGACGCTGTCATGTATATTTGATTGTCTGCTTTTCTGAAACTCTTCTTACTATGACTCTGCCAAATAAAGCTGCTTTATAACCACACCTGCTGTCTAGTCTGAAGTCTTCATCCACATTTGTCAAAGTAAGGAAGCCACAATTATAAGAGGATTGTGATCAGAAAAGTAAGCACCACCAATTTCACTGTTACTGATAGATAAACCATACGATAAAACAAAGTCCTATCAATGTTCATGCTCCTGTGTTGAACCTCTCACAGACTGAACAAGATTAGAATCAATGATGTTGAAATAGTCTTTAACCAAAGGTTTACTTTGGCAGCACACATGAATATTAAAACTCAGAGAATTAAAAGTTTATTATAGTTCAGTGTAATTTCTGCTAGAAATTCAGAGAATTTGTGTATAAAATCTTTATTACATTTCGGTGACCAATACACCACTGTACACAACACAGTATAAGATCGGTCCATTTCAAACAACTGTAATTTAAAGCTGGAGTAACTGTCCGTTGTCAATTGACAGAAGTAAATAATGGCCTTTAAATATTGTCGCTAATCCACTATCCCGACCAGCAGACCTTGGGGAAGTAAAAAACTTACAGTTGGTAGGGTACTAATTCAGTGAAAGGGGTTAACTCACCAACAGTTAGCCAAATTTCAGTCACAAATAAAAAATCCAATCCGTGTGAGGTGAAAAAAACATTTTAAATAAATATTTCATTAGCTAGAGATCTAGCATTTACCAGAGTCCTCTTAAATCAAGTCAATTTGCCAGACTGATGGTGTGCACGACCCAGAAGGTAAAGGTTCCCAGAAACCCCTCCACCACTGTGTAGATGTGGCGATCGCCAGGAGAAGAGCTGATCATAGCGGCCTTAAATAACTTAAATAGTACTTCGAGGCAGAGAAGCTTTAATCCATTGCCCGTCTACAAATTAATCACCTTTTTCATCCCTCTCAAACCTACAAAGTATTTAACCTTTGGAAAGCGTCTGAGATTAAAACATGTAAAGAACTGTACATATATCTTATGACTTAAATTTAACTTTCCAATAACACAAATTTTCCAATGCTTTTAGAAATTTTGTTAAAGAAATCTACCCATTTTTGCACACTTCCCACCCATTTCTGATCCAGAAGAAATACCGATCAGTTTTGAAGACTCAGACAATAATAAATGAAAATATCTAAAAATCTGTTTCTTTCAAAAATCCTAGGGTATGATGGGAAAAGGAATGGAAGGCAGCCCTGTATACAATACACTCTAGCTCCATATGAACTAAGCATTTAATCATTCCACTTAAAATCTTTTATCAATTACATTTATCTTGTTATTATCGAGTGCTGCAATGTAGCTCCAGCCTCACTGGGGCACATGTTTTGGGAGTTCACCAAAATTAACATCATTTTGGACAAAAATCTTTGAATGACTGTAAAACAGCCTTGGTGTCACTGTAAGAGCCATTTTCCTAGTTACATAAGATTCATAAATGTTTTACTAAATGACAAAGCATAATCTATGGGAGGTTCCTATAACCCCTATAAATTGGGTGAAATTGGTATATTCTAGCTATTTCTATCTGCTTTAACTAAACATTAATTTTCAGTTAGTGATCAGCCTTGCCATGTGTAAGATGTAGAGGGCATATGGTTTTAAAGCGTGCCTCTCGTGTCTGGGCCAACGGCCTTTTGAGTGTGTGAAGTAACATGTAAAACAGCACTTATTTTAAAGAAACTAAGAATCTTTAAGTATAGAAGAAGTTAAGAATCTTTAAGTATAGAAGAAGAAATAAAGAACTTTTAAAGTACAGAAATAACTAAAGTTTCTCAGGAAAAGCTAAGTTTAGAGAAGACACATTTTCCCTTTTTTGCCTTTTATTCTATGTGTGTAACTACTTTTTTCTTTATTCTTGTGTGTATTATTTGCCTTTAACTTTCACTAAACATTTTTAAAACAAACTTTTGGACTGAGAGATTTCTTTCAGCACATGTTTTATCCGTGCTAAATCTTGCCTTATACTTCAGCGGCTACAGTCACAATAACTCCAAACCTTATCATTAATAGATATGTTTGTTAAGGTGGATAAGGACAAACTGAATGTAATTGCCTATACCACACTCCTGGCATGTAGACTTTTCTTGTTAAACTGGAAGAATTCCAGCCCACCTTTTATGAGTCAGTGGGTAATTGATGTTCCCTACTAATTGAAAATAAATATTTTGTTTAGAGGATCTGTTCAAAACTTTTTTAAAATATGGCAGGATTTAATTAATTACATTTTAGAATTTTCCTATTTTTGACCATGCTCTCCTCTATTTCTATAAAAAAGAACTTCTGGAACAAACATCCAATGTGAGACACACAGCCAATTGAGCACATGTCAGGAATAAGTACAGTCTGATACTACAGTGGGGAACATTCTGTTAACATCTGGCATGGTAAAGCATTTCTTAAAATTACTATACAGGATAGATGCATATATTTTCAGAATGGCTTGTAAATTAATGGCTGATGCTATTTTTGCTACAACACTTCCAGTCGTGTGATCTGATGCATCTTCTCACCTAGTCCTTTGGGTATTTAAATCTTATTTTGCACGAAAAATCATCACAGCCTCATTGTCACTGAGACTTTACTGAAAGTCAAATGTCTGGTAAACTACAAAGAGTAATACAAAAGTAATATTCTTAGTTTAACTCATAGTTAAGGCTTAATATCTGCCTATCATTATGCATCCAATACTGACAAAGTCAAATCACAAAAGTATGCCTGAATGTCCATACGATAAAGGGGCCTAAACTGTTACTTTGGGACACAATTGTGATTGTTTATTTTTAATTCTCTTTTTTAACTTCTAAGCTTCAAACATTCTAAAACAGTCTCTTCCAAAACCCAGTCTATGCAGTCAGATATAGGCAGTAAACTATTAAATGCCATCATGTATCTACACTAACAGATATTTCAGCTTCCTCTAAGCTTTACTAGGCATACCTCAGCATATTCTCCCTTCAGCTTTGTGACCCACGTATAATCATCAAAGGTTCTATGGCCATTTTTTGGGTTTATATAAGTTAGGCAGTTGCTGCCAAATATTTTCTCTCCCCTCTCCATGGTCCTGGGCATCCTTTAGGGTGAGACTCATTCTTTTCATATCACCTGACACTGCTTCTATGCACATCTTCATTGGCCTAGCTCCCCACCTCCATCTTGGTGCAGCCCTTTACCTAAAACTGCTCTAGCTTTTGCTGTACATGCCCAAACTCCTCAGTAGAACACTGATTGACTCCACAGAAAATGTTCCTTTTAAATTGGCATTCATCTTTGTCTCATTTTGTGACACTCCACACATCCATCTAATCATTCACATCTCTTCCAGTTTTGTTTCATGTCTCACTTGCACTGGTCATGTCCCATTCCCATAGGTCATACTACTCCTCATAAAGATTTGGTAAAAGTTAAAATTCAACACCAGAGAAAATCTGGTAGAAGTCAAAAAAGATGAATGACTCAGGCGCCGCCACGAGTGCCAGCCTTTCCAGCATCTCTGTGTATGACTTTATCTTTCTACCTTTTTCTCTGTTTCACTGATCACTCATACCACTTTCTTTTATGTGGACTCGTTCCCTGGACACTTTTTACTACTTGGACATGGACTTTTACATTACATTATTCAGGTAGTCAACTTCAAGCACTGAGAACAAAAGGCCAGCGCTGGTGTGGTTCCCTATTTACCCAACGAGATAAGAAGGTCGTATCGTGGCAGCAGAGCCGGCGCTAACCTAAAAGCTAAGAGGCTAGCGAGAAAGTGGCTTTCGGTTCCTTCTGTGATCCTGGGAAATGTGAACTCACTACCAAATAAGATTGACGAACTGGCTGCGCTGGTGAAAAATGTCAGGACCTACAGAGAATGCAGTTTGTTGTGTTTTTGTGAAATGTGGCTAACAACTAACATCCCAGATGCTAATGTGGAGGTACCCGGGTTTAGCATAGTTAGAGCGGACAGAGACGCAAATACCTGCGGGAAGCAGAAATGAGGAGGACTCGCTCTCTATATGAATACAAGGATGTTTAACTCTGGACATGTAAACGTCTAAATCTCCACTTGCTGCAGGGACATCAAACTGTTGGCTGTAAGTCTGCGTCCCTATTACTTGCCCAGAGTGTTTGGACACGTCATTGTTGTTATTGTTTACATCCCTCCTTGGATGTGGAGATAGCAGGTGACATCATCCATTCCACTGTTGCTAAACTACAAACGCGGCACCCCGAGGTGCTTATGCTAATCACTGGAGACTTTAACCATGTGACGCTGGAAAAAACATTACCTGCCTTCTCCCAGTATGTGGATTGTAACACCTGGGGAAATAGAACTATTGACCTACTGTATGCAAATGTTAAAGATGCATACAGCACCACCTCACTCTCTGCGCTTAGGAAAGCAGATCATAACCTGGTTCTGCGTCAGCCTCACTACAAACCAAGAGTGAGGGATCTACCTACAACCACACTCTCATTCAGGAGGTGGTCCCCTGAGGTAGAGCAGGCTCTGAGAGACTGCTTTGGTACTACGGACTGGAATATCCTGCAGGAATCATATAGTGAGAACATTGAGGAGTTTGTTGACTGCACTACTGACTACATCAACTTCTGTATGGACATTGTAGTTCCAGTAAGAACAGTATGCTGCTAAGCTGACAACAAGCCATGGATTACAAGTGACATCAAAGGCCTTTTGAACCAGAAGAAAAGGGCTTTTAAAGGCGGTGATCAGCATGAGCTCAAGCGTGTGCAGAAAGAACTCTGAGTCCAGCTCAGGGCAGCAAAGCAGCAGTACAGTAGAAAGCTAGAGCAGAGGTTGCTGAATAACAGCATGAATGAAGTGTGGGATGGGATGAAGATCATCACTGGCTGCAGCTCAAAGCAGGTTGCGACCATCGATAGAGATGTAGTGAGAGCAAACCAGATGAACAACTTCTTTAACAGGTTTGACCACCCTAACCCACTCTCACCTTGGAGTACTGCACCCTCCACCCATCCTTCTGCTGATACCCAGCATAGGAGAGACATCCCCACCCACAATTACAGTGGCCCAGGTAAGCAGAGAGCTGAGGAGACTTCGTGCCAGCAAAGCAGTGGGTCCAGATGAAGTATCGTCACGACTGCTGAAGGCCTGTGCGTTGGAGCTGGGGAGTCCTCTACAGGGCATCTTCAACCTGAGTCCCGAGGCTTTGGAAAGCATCTTGCATCATCCCAATCCCAAAGGTATCATGTCCTAGTGAGCTGAACGACTTCCGGCCTGTCGCTCTGACGCCACATGTGATGAAGACCATGGAAAGGCTGCTGCTTCACCACCTGAGCCCACAGGTCCACCGCGCCCTCGACCCTTTGCAGTTCGCATACCAGGAGAAGGTGGGAGCAGAGGATACCATCATCTAAATGCTTCATCGATCGCTCTCCCACCTGGACAGAGGCAGTGGTGCTGTAAGAATTATGTTTCTTGACTTCTTTAGCGTGTTCAACACCATCCAACCTCTGCTTCTTAGGGACAAACTGACAGAGATGGAAGTAGATTCATACCTGGTGGCATAGATCGCGAACTATCTTACAGATAGACCTCAGTATGCGCGTCTCGGGAACTGCAGGTCTGACATTGTGGTAAGCAACACAGGAGCATCGCAGGGGACTGTACTTTCTACAATCCTGTTCAGCCTATATACATCGGACTTCCAATACAACTCGGAGTCCTGCTACATGCAAAAGTTCACTGATGACACTGCTATCGTAGGCTGCATCAGGAGTGGGCAGGAGGAGGAGTATAAGAACATAATGAAGGACTTTGTTAAATGGTGCAACTCAAACCACCTACAACTGAAAACCAGAAAAACCAAGGAGCTGGTGGTGGATTTTAGGAGAACCAGGCCCATCATGGACCCTGTGATCATCAGAGGTGACTGTGTGCAGAGGGTGCAGACCTATAAATATCTGGGAATGCAGCTGGATGATAAATTGGACTGGACTGCCAATACTGATGCTCTGTGCAAGAGAGGACAGAGCCGACTATACTTCCTTAGAAGGCTGGTGTCTTTCAGCATCTGCAATAAGATGATGCAGATGTTCTATCAGTCAGTTGTGGCGAGTGCTCTCTTCTACGCAGTGGTGTGCTAGGGAGGCAGCATAAAGAAGAAGGACGCCTCACGCCTGGACAAACTGGTGAGGAAGGCAGGCTCTATTGTAGGCACGGAGCTGGACAGTTTGACATCCATGGCAGAGCAACAGGCACCGAGCTGAGCAGGCTCCTGTCAGTCATGGAGAATCCATTGCATCCACTGAACAGTGTCATCTCCAGACAGAGGAGCAGCTTCAGCGACAGACTGCTCTCACTGTCCTGTTCCATTGACAGACTGAGGAGATTGTTCCTCCCCCACACTATGCGACTCTTCAATTCCACCCGGGGGGGTAAACATTAACATTATACAAAGTTATTATCTGTTATACCTGCATTTTTATCACTCTTTAATTTAATATTGTTTTTATCAGTATGCTGCTGCTGGAGTATGTGAATTTCCCCTTGGGATTAATAAACTATCTATCTATCTATCTATCTATCTATCTATCTATCTATCTATCTATCTATCTATCTATCTATCTATCTATCTATCTATCTATCAAAAAGCACTCTTTTGTGTTGTTGAACCAAGAACAGTAGTGGTAACCTTCGTAGCAGCCCAAATACAGGGGAGAGCTGTTCTTTCGACTGCAAATAAATATCACATTGTACATCTAAAAATGGAAATGCAAATGCATTATCTACAATACTGTTTAACTGTAGAATCATTTAATGCATTTTTCCTGCATGTTTGATGTATTTGCACTAGTATGACTAACAAACAACAAATACATCTTATTGTAATATGAGGTATAATGACAATGAAATTTAATTGATTGAAGAACTTTTGAGACCAAGTATCAGTGGGATTTAGAGCTTCATGACTGACTATAGATTATATGAAGAGGTAGGGTTGATTTTCATAGGTTTCAGCAAAGCAAAGTTGTTTAAAGTCCCGTACAAAAGATATCCAGCATTGAAAGATTTTGCTTAGAAAGAATTAGAGAGTTGAAGAACTATCTGAAATGGACCTTGGTGAATTGTATTACTGTTATGGTGTATAAAATCTGTACATTTTGGTTTCCATTATATTTTGTTCAAGACAAGACAACAGATGAACTAAGACAAATTAAAGCAGGTTTTCTTCCCTTACACCTTACTTTTGTTCATAGCTTAGTGCTAATTTGGTTTATTGCCTGGGAAAGGATGCTGAGCTGGTACCTCAGGCTATTAATCACTTTATGGATGGACATCTGGAACAACAAAGTTTAGTTTATAGCCTGGGACTGATACCTCAAAGTACATCAAAGGTTTTGTTGTGTGGGAAAACGGACAGTGAATTAATTCATCAATCATTTTGACAGCCAGCCAATCAGGTGCATGTGTTGTGAAACCAAGGCATGACATTTCATAATAAATATGCCTTGGTTTGAAAAGCAAGAAAGAGAAGCAAAGGGAGAAGAAAGAGAAGCAAAGGGAGAAGAAGAAAGAAGAAGAGGAACGGACGAAGACGGCCCTGGTCGTCAGAAAGGCATCATGAACATCGATTGCTAAATCAAATGCCTCCCTGGGACATTCATCCTTGTCATCTGTAACTTTTTCGTAAGCTTTTTCTAAAGACTATATATATTCAGACTTTCCTATCAGTACCTATTTTCTAGTATTCTTTGTTCTTGTGGTATTATTATTATTCTTGTAATAAATACCATGCTGCTTTTAACTTTCAATGCTTTGTCTTAATGTCTAGAGTGATTGAAGTAATAAGTTAGATTTCTTTGAGCACCTGGTGACAGCCGGATTTTTGCCATTATTTCTGTGCTGCGAGGTTTATATGGCTGAGAGTGAAGAGCGCTATACTCAACAGAAGGGACAGATAAGATAAAGAAGGTATTCTTGGCTGATGAATGGCCTATAGTCAAGAGTGCTGAGTCTTTGTATGTTTAAATGTATTCTTGTAGACCAAAAGTAATATTTAGGTCTGAGATATCACTAAAACATGGTATTGTTGTTCCTGCCAAAAATAAGTAAGTCTCTTGAAGTGCTGAATGACAGGCTGTGTTATTCCTATATCACTTGTGTGGTTTAAAGTGCTAAGGGTTAATCAGCGTGTGTGTGTCATTCATGGAGCACAGTTGTGGTTAGGGTCTGTGTGTGTGTTTATCTATGTGTGTGTGTGTTTATCTTAAAGTGCAACAGTAGACCAACCCGATAACGAACTTGACAAGAACACTTACCCTTGAGGGAACAGGTAAAAGGGCAAGTAGAGGGAAATACCACGATAATACATTTTGGCGCTGCGGCAGAGTTAACGGAGTAATCATGTGTTGCATTTTTGTGTGTTTGGTTTCATTTTTCAAAGACAGAGATGGATCGTCCACAGGCGGCAAATATGCTGTAATCGCATGCTGGCATACAGCCGGCACATGTCAGCGTGCATCAACAGCATTTCTAAAGTTTTTTAGGTATACGGTAGAATCAGCTGTTAAAGCTGTGTTTTCTCCACTAAAAACTGAGGCAGCAGCCACAACTTTAACGGCAACGGGTGTAGAGAGTGAAGAATCGCAGGCCGTTGCGCTAGTCAAAGACGCAGAGAAGCCGTCTCTGCATAAAGTGGAGGCAAAGGCGGCTAAAATAGAAAACATACACTTGTCTGCTGGTCAGACAGGTTATGTATTGTTAATTATTATAAAGCAGTTAGTTGTGGAGGCAAGACAGATGAGAAATAGATGGCCAAAAAGTCGCAAGCAGCTAGCAGTACACTTAGAAATGTATAAAGAGAATGCCACACAGATTAAGCAATGATCGCTCAGTGTTAAAGTGTGTGCTTTGATTTCGGGGTCTTTTGACCCTGAGAAACAGGAGATAAATGCAGGATAACTTAGTTTGTCACAGATCGCTGCACTCTCATATTTGCTTGCTGATAAGAAAGCCGCTTTTGTTGAAAGGCAAGGACACGCAGCTGTTACGCTGCACACCGGAGCGCAATTAATAGCAGAGCAGATTGCTGATGGGACAGGAGGCAGTCATTCAAGTATGCTGGTTGTTGTGCAGGAGAAACAGCCAGAGGTGTTTTATGATAGCGAGGCGAGCGGCTTGCAGCAACAGAGATCAGCGGGGGAGGAGCAGTTGTCAGGTCTCAGCGAGGGGTGGAAAGAAAACCCCCTGAGGCCAGCGTTTTAAAGGTGGTCCCCTGCAAATGAGATAAGCGTAATGAGAGTGTAGACCTGCCCAAACTGACCGTTGTTTTAAGGAAAAAGCACGTTTTTAACTTTGATTTACATTTAACACTGAAGTAGCATTGATCCTTATAACTTTAAAGGTGAACAGCTGTTACAGGCTATAGGACAGTGAAACATCCAGCAACAGCAGTAGAAATGAAGCTGGTTATTGGTAACACACCTTTCAAAGCCCATGTTGATTAGTGCTGCTTAGAAAACAAAATTTATTGGTATTACAAGCAGCACATTCATATTGAGGAATAAGAAAATGGAAGGCAGTTCCATCCAGTTTCTGGCACTCAGCATGTAGGGAAAATGTAGCTAGTGAGCTGAGTTGAAAGCTGTTGCTTTGATAGTAAGAAAGACATACTGAAAGGCATGTTGTGATTCACACTAACAGCTGGGTAGTTTTTAGGGTCTTTGTTACATAAGCACCAAAGCAGGAAGAAAGACAGGTGTCACATATTTGTTAAGTCTGTCTTTTAGGTAAAGAGCTCTAGGAGTTATTGTGGAGCCGGGACAGAAGGCAGACATTTTAATAAAATATGTGAGCACTCTCTCTTTCTCTCAATTAGAAATTAATATTATTTCATTCACTCTGGTTGTGGACAAAGTATGTCAAGTTGCAGCACTATTAATTATTACACCTGATAACAAGGTCTGGATTAATAGTCTAGGAAGAACATCATCCAGAAAATGAGAAAGTGGCTGCTAGAAAAAAGGACAAAAGACTTGATTTGACTGAAAGCCAGAAAAAAACTGTTTTGCATCCATTTCTACAGACTTTATTAGAACCAGAATGAACTGTTTATGTTTGGACTGAATTTGTGTGCGACAAAGTTTTTATACTAGGACCTGAAGCAAGCATCAGAATCCTGCTGAAAGAGGCCAAGGGACTGCATCATCATCACCACCATTGTCGAGCACTGGACTGAGGAAAAGACACCTGGACACTGAGAGATAAAAGCAAAGTGTTCTATTCCATAAGCACATACCATGGGATGTACTGCATGCAGAGGGAAGCTGGTTTCTAAGGGCAAGACAGGATAGTTTAGGACACATTTGTAGGGATTTCATAGGACCCAAAGGAGAACAATGATCAAGACAATCAAAAAGACTATGAGGGAATCACTTTGTCCAAAAGGCCTAGACAGATAGGTTATGCCTTATTTTCCATTTGTTTTAATTTTTTGTAGCCTGTATATTGATGTGTATAGCCCACTAGGCTAAACTAGGTGATTTAAAGTGATGTCCATTCTGGGGTGGGTTAAATGTCAATATAGTGTCTTGTGTTTTAATGGTCACTTTGAAACAGGCTATTTTCCTCCACCTTTTGAGGCCCATTAGTTGGGTGTCATAGATATTCTGTGCTTTGTGGGTGATGGAAAGGTGTAAAGGGGCATGAGTGTAAGACCAGTGGTGGAAAAGCAGTAAAGAAGCTTGCAATGTGCTAAGTGAGTACAAAGAGGGGGATAAATGGAGTGCTGGATGCCCTAAAGACTATAATCTTAGTCACTTAGAGGCAAGAAGCTGCACTGCAGGGAGCTGCACAACAGTATCTGTGACTGTGGAAGTGATGCTTCAGCGAGGAGGCAGTTAGCATTCCTCTGGTGGTCCTCCAAAGAGTTGTGCTCAGGGTGCACTTTAACATTTGCTACATTTGAAGGGGTGGCAATGGCATTGAGTTCTGTGATTCCACCAGGCTGGTCCCACTCTAACTACAGCTGAGCTAACCACCACGTCACAAACCACCTCACACCTGGTGTGCCTTTTATGGCTACCATAGTTAGGAACTGGGGGAAGTGCATGTCTCAGAGGGAACCATAAAACCAGGAATATAACATAAGGAACTGGACATTAAAGCTAAATTAATTAGATACATTTCAGCTTTGAATTCTAAACTAGAATGTTAGATCTGCAGTTTTGTTAATGTAATTATTTAGTGAGTAAATTGGTCCAATAATGTGTGCTACAAAAAAAAAAAAAAGTAAAGAAAGCGTGAACAAAATAGAGCAACTAAATTTAGAGAAATTTTTGGGCCTTTTGACAAACTGGTATCCTACATTGTATAAGATATTAAAGTTCAGAACCGTAAAGTTTATCATAGAGAATTCATATGACACTGTGGAAATGTAATATAATGTACAATGCAGGAGGTCATAGTTAATTTTTAGTTTTGAATGGGAAAGTGATCACATTAGAGAAGGACACTAAGAGTTGAAGGAGGCATTTCATATGAACACCAAGTAGTGGTATAAGCCAAAAATATTTTTAGTGCTCAAGGAGGGAACAGGAGAGGGTGTCCACCTGTTGGGAGCAGCTTCCAGTGGTGATCTGTTGGATGGAAAGACACTTGATGCCCCATACAGGATGTCCCAATTTATTCTGGCCAGAATTGGTGGCAGTCGGATCTCTACTGATTGAATAAATTGAGCAGGGGAAATTACTTTGGTTTATTTGATAGTTGAGATGAAGGCCTTGTTTGAGGAAACGTGTTCCTTCCTAAGACCCGGTATTTAGTTATCAGATGCAAAGACATTATAAAAACATTTCTGCTGTTTGTATAGAATTGTAGCTTAGATAGATGGACTCGTGTTTAGGGGTCTAGGGGTGGAGTAAATTGTTAACATTGTTTAGGTGAAACGCAGTAATGTGGCAGACACTAATTTGGAATTGACACACCACTTGAACTTAGAATAGGTGTTAAGATTTAGGCAATCCAGCTTCCACCTTGCATACAGCATCTTTGGCATTTGAAGAAATAAAGACAAGAGCTGCAGAAATAACAGAACACAGGAATAGAATCAACTAGCCAAAGATTCAGAATGCTTATGGAATCATTATGAAATGACAATGGCAAATTTTGCAATATATCTGATGGGATCCTAGCATAAGAACTGCATCTGCTGATTACATTTTTCTTTTCTGCTAATTGTAGGAGCTGTGAAGTACTTCAAATGTCCTTGGTGAGGCAAATCTGCTTGAGGGACTGAGTACTTGGGCAGTAGGAGGCGACTGTGTAGCGGGGCCACATAGTTAGTGTTTAAATGTCAGTTCTGAGTGCGTCTCGTTTCATTGTCCCGTTTGCTGTTTGTATGTGTATCAGTTAATGCCGTCCCCGTAAAGGAGGACGGATGATGGATGGAGACCACAGCCGCAAACCTGGAAAACACCTGTTCTTAATTAATCAATTACAGCCATCACAGACTATTTAAGAGGAAAAGAGGGAGGAGAAGAAAAAAAGACCGTTTTGTTTCAACCACTTCAACTTGCTTGCTGTTTCTTCACATCGCGCCTTTCACCAGTTTGCTTTTCATTTTCCGGACTGTCTTTCAACCTGCAACTGCTGAGACCCGGGTGATTCACCGTCTACCATACGCCGAGGAATCACGGTGAGGTTGCTCCAATCGCCGGGAAAATCAAACACCACAATTGCCGCTAGTTCAGTCATCCATATTCAGGACATTTTTTATATTCGGACTCAAGTTCACAATCGTTCTGTTTATCAGTCATTTTGTTGTTCGTGTTGTGTGTTATATGTTACAGGGACAAGGGAGGGTTTTTGCATTTATATTTGGTGCTGTCTTGTTGTTGCTGGGGTGGAGGGATATTTATATTTATATCTGTTTTGTGGCATGTCTTGTTTCATTTAATACATTTAATCCGTTTAATTTTACATCCTGCTTTTGTGTACTTGCATTTATACCGTCGATTGTGGGGAAAAGTTTAATTGTGTAGAAGTACGGCTTGGTAGTTAGATTTCTCAGTAAATTATCCAGGCCACAGGTCTTGGAGGTGTAGCTGCCGGCTGGGTAAAGGGGTCGGCCGTTACATAAGTGGTGCCCTCTCTGAGGAATCTTAATTAATACGATCGCTGTCTGCCTTTAAACGTTCCCCAAATTAACATGTCTTTAGGGCGTGCCGAGCAGGACGACACCATTACTTCGCCACGGTGTGATGATGGAGTAGCCGGGGCGCGGCACTTCACGGTCAGAGCGTGTTCAGCGGTGCGGGAGGTGGTGGATTCATTGCAGTCGCTGTACCTCGAAGATCACCATGGACCTGAGGAGGAATGCCTGGAGGATGTCTCGCCTCCGTGGGAAGATCTGGCGCAACAACTGACCCGCTGGATGAGAAAGTCCGAGGTTGCTGAAAGTGCGCTCGGGCGCGAAGATGCCTTGCGGGCTCGCATCAGCAGCTCCAAGGAGGAGATAAAAGAATACCTCAATGAGCAAGTTCAACTCCTGGGGCGGGAAATCGTGTTGTGCCTCCAGAGGCGGGATCAACGCTGGCAAGAAACTCTTCAGGGGGAGGTCCGAAGGAGTCTCCAGAAGTTACGTCCGTCACCCTATCATTCAACGCCGTACAGGTCTCGTGGGGGGAGTGAATACATCAATCGGCCCTCTGTTCCTGGGGTGCGCCTTTCCTTTCCCAAGTTGGGGGTTCCATATAACATCGATGATGTCCTAAACTTTGTGGAGGACGGGGAGGCGTATCTGGCTGTTAACCCTTTAACCCCAGAAGAGCTGATGGGGGTGATAGGGACATCCCTCTCGGGGCCGGTGCGGAGCTGGTGGCTGACGGCCAAGAAGAACATTGTTCCTTTCGTCGATCTTTCCTCGCGGCTTTTCTTCCGGATGACCATGAATCTGAACTGGAGGACAAGCTGCGATCCATGGTGCAACTGCCTTCGCAATCCATCCGGGACTTCGCCTATGAATATCGGGCTTTGTGTTTGAAGTGGCGGCCGGCTATGTCTGAAGAAGAGGTGGTCCGCCGCATCCTTAATGCCTGTAACCCGCGGTTAGCTGGGGGTCTCAGGGGGGTTTTGGGGTCGGTGGAAGACCTGGTGAAGGTGGGCTCGCAAGTGGAACGTGACTGGGGAAACTCAAAAACGTACTGGCACAAGGTACAAGCCAGTACACGAGAAACCCAGCCCCTAAAACCCCAGCGAGCCAAACCTTGCCGGTCGGAAGCCGATCTCGCCATCATGCAAGCGAGTACGTCCCTCCTGATCGTCCCAGTGAAGCTGCGGGGGTGGCAGATGGATGCGGTGGTGGATACAAGGAGCCATCACACCTTAATCCGCTCAAGCATGTGGAAGAAGATTAGCTGACCGACAGACAACTTAACATCTGCCCCGTCTGTCCGATTTGTATTGGCAGATGGGAGTGAACACAGGGCCCTGGGCAAAGTCCCCTTGAGGTACAGTGTACTCTCCACCACCTGGGAAATGGATACATATGTCCTAGAGGACCAGCACCTGTTAGCCCCGTTACTCCTTGGGCTGGATTCTTTAACACCATGAGGATGACCATCCATCTCAGTCCCAGGGGGTACACGGTGCCGGGGGAAGGGGTATGCAAATTCATTCATAAATCCAAAGAAGATCTGGGCTCAGAATTCATTGGCTTCTACGCGGCAGTGAGGAGTGACGCAGCACCTCGGCGGCAGCCCCTGTGGAGGAACAGCCTGAAGAGGTGAGGCCGGTGCTGAAGAAGTGGGCCGAGGTGTGGACTGAGAAATTAGGAGTCGCCCGTGGAGTTACCCACGTGGTCCACACCTTGGACGAAGTTCCAATAAGGCACCGAGCCTACCGTGTTTCTCCACTAAAGAAGGGCATAATTAAAGAACATCTTGATCGAATGCTCGCCGAGGGAATAATCGAACCATCTTCCTCCTCCTGGCGTCCCCTGTGGTCCTCGTGAAGAAGTCGGATGACACCTATCATTTCTGCGTGGACTACAGGGGGGTTAACGGGAAGACGAGCCTGGACGCATATCCCATGCCCCTGGTTCATGAGATTCTGGAGTCACTGCATGGAGCTGCAGTTTTTAGCACACTAGACCTCCGCAGTGGCTATTGGCAGGTGCCGATGGATGAGGGGAGTAAGAGGAAGACGGCAGTCATCACCCCTGAAGGCTTGTTCCAGTTCAACGTCATGCCTTTTGGGCTTAAAATGCTGGGGCCACCTTCCAGCGGCTCATGGAACAAGTTCTGAGGGGGTTGATAGGCAAGATCTGCTTTATTTACATCGACGACGTCTTTGTTTACTCCCCTTCTATTAAACAACATCTCCAGGACTTGGACACCATCTTCCAACGATTACATCAAGCGCACCTTACGCTGAACACGAAGAAATGTACCTTCATTCAACCCCACATACGCTTCCTCGGGCACATTCTTTCATCTGAGGGGGTCGCTGTAGACCCCGAGAAGACCTTAGCCATCCGAGAGTACCCCACGCCCACGGATTTGAAGTCTTTACAACGTTTCCTTGGGTTAGTGGGGTGGTATCATAAGTTCATTCCCACGATGGCTGATATAGCGGCTCCCTTGAACAACCTAAGAAAAAAAGATGTCCCGTGGGAGTGGACAACAGAGTGCCAGGACGCGGTCGAGCGACTAAAGAGCCACCTTCAAGAGCCGCCAGTTCTGGCCCAGCCAGATCCGCAGCTCACCATCCAGGTACAAACAGATGCCAGCAACCTGGGGCTTGGCGCCGTGCTCACTCAGAGAATCCACCAGGCTGAACATGTCATCGCTTACGCCTCTCGAGCCTTGCACGGCGCTGAGCTGAATTATTCGACAGCTGAAAAAGAGTGTTTGGCTGTCGTGTGGGCTGTGGAAAAATGGAGACACTATCTGGAGGGGGTTGAATTTGAAGTGTACACCGACCATCACGCTCTGACCTGGGTATTTAATCACCCGAAGACCTCCTCCCGTCTAACCAGGTGGGTACTCCGCCTCCAGAACTTTACTTTCAAGGTGACCTATCGGAAGGGCTGTGGCAATATCGTGCCGGATGCTCTATCCAGGGTGTCGGAGCCACCGGGGATGGTGTGTTTGGCAGAGGCAAAGAAGATGATCCTCCCTCTGCCAAGAAGCCTTGAAGACCTGGCTCAAACACAAGCCACCAGTCCATTCTGCCAGAGCATCAGGGGAAGACTGGAGCAGCAGCGTACTGACCGGGTACACTTCGTGGACCTCCAGGGGGTTTTGTACAGGACCACTCCATCCTCCCTTGGGGGTCTGCAACACCAACTAGTGGTCCCGGAAGAGCTCATCCCCGACTTTCTAAACCACTATCATGACAGTCCTTTAGGTGGTCACCTTGGAAGGACAAAAACTTTATTAAAGATCCTGGGGGTTGCGTGGTGGCCGTCTGTCCGGAAAGACGTTTGCCACCACGTGAAGAAGTGTGTAACTTGCCAGCAGCTCAAAAACCCACCTGGTAAACCAGCAGGATTTTTACAATCGACAATCGCGGATGGACCGGGGGAGACTTTGGGAGTCGACCTGATGGGGCCATTTCCTGTTACCAGCTCGAGGAAGACCGTCCTGATGGTGGTAATTGATTATTTTTCAAAGTGGGTGGAGCTGTTTGCATTAACGGATGCGAAAACTAACAAGATATGCTCCACCCTGAAGAACGAAATCTTCACCCGCTGGGGGGTGCCGAAGAACATCATCTCAGACCGGGGTCCGCAGTTCACGAGCTCTGTATTAGATGAACTTTATGCAGCCTGGGGAGTGAAGAAAAACCTGACAACCGCTTACCATCCCCAGGCCAACATGACGGAGCGAGTGAACCGGACCCTGAAGAACATGATCACCTCCTATGTGAGTGAACGCCATCAGGATTGGGATAAATGGCTCCCCGAGCTCCGGTTTGCCCTGAACACCGCTGTGCATGAAGCCACAGGTGAGACGCCTGCTTTGGTTGCGCTGGACAGACAGCTAAAGGGCCCGCTTGACCGACTCCTTCCCAGAGCCCCTAGTCCAGAAACCACCAGCTACAATAATTTATTTAAAATGGAGGAATTACGGCGGAGAATCCAACAGAGGTTGGTGAGTTCGACATCCAGACATGCCAAGTTATATAATGACCGGCGTAAGGAAGCGCACTTTCAGCCGGGTGATTTGGTCTGGATTAGAGTTCACCATCTCTCAGATGCCAGCAAAAGGTTCTCCGCCAAGCTAACGCCTAAATGGTTAGGTCCAGCCAAGATCATTTCACAAACGGGTCCTGTTAATTTCCAGTTTCAAAGGGGTATCGGCACTGACTCCAAGCAAGACACAATCCATGTGGCCAATCTCAAGCCGTACTTCGGCCCTCCCTTGTCCAAGGTTGGGGGAATGTAGCGGGGCCACATAGTTAGTGTTTAAATGTCAGTTCTGAGTGCATCTCGTTTCATTGTCCCGTTTGCTGTTTGTATGTGTATCAGTTAATGCCGTCCCCGTAAAGGAGGACGGATGATGGAAGGAGACCACAGCCGCAAACCTGGAAAACACCTGTTCTTAATTAATCAATTACAGCCGTCACAGACTATTTAAGAGGAAAAGAGGGAGGAGAAGAAAAAAAGACCGTTTTGTTTCAACCACTTCAACTTGCTTGCTGTTTCTTCACATCGCGCCTTTCACCAGTTTGCTTTTCATTTTCCGGACTGTCTTTCAACCTGCAACTGCTGAGACCCCGGGGTCGATTCACCATCTACCATACGCCGAGGAATCACGGTGAGGTTGCTCCAATTGCCGGGAAAATCAAACACCACAATTGCCGCTAGTTCAGTCATCCGTATTCAGGACATTTTTTATATTCGGACTCAAGTTCACAATCATTCTGTTTATCAGTCATTTTGTTGTTCGTGTTGTGTGTTATATGTTACAGGGACAAGGGAGGGTTTTTGTATTTATATTTGGTGCTGTCTTGTTGTTGCTGGGGTGGAGGGATATTTATATTTATATCTGTTTTGTGGCATGTTTTGTTTCATTTAATACATTTAATCCGTTTAATTTTACATCCTGCTTTTGTGTACTTGCATTTATACTGTCGATTGTGGGGAAAAGTTTAATTTTGTAGAAGTACGGCTTGGTAGTTAGATTTCTCAGTAAATTATCCAGGCCACAGGTCTTGGAGGTAAAGGGGTCGGCCGTTACAACTGGAAGGGCATGGGAACATACTACCAACCCGGACGGCCAAGGGTTTGATGGACTCACAGTTCATCTTTAGTTTGTCTGACCAAAATAGGGGTGGAGTGTTATGATGTATAAAATCTGTACATTTTGGTTTCCATTATATTTTGTTCAAGACAAGACAACAGATGAACTAAGACAAATTAAAGCAGGTTTTCTTCCCTTACACTTTAATTTTGTTCATAGCTTAGTGCTAATTTGGTTTATTGCCTGGGAAAGGATGCTGAGCTGGTACCTCAGGCTATTGATCACTTTATGGATGGACATCTGGAACAACAAAGTTTAGTTTATAGCCTGGGACTGATACCTCAAAGTACATCAAAGGTTTTGTTGTGTGGGAAAACGGACAGTGAATTAATTCATCAATCATTTTGACAGCCAGCCAATCAGGTGCATGTGTTGTGAAACCAAGGCATGACATTTCATAATAAATATGCCTTGGTTTGAAAAGCAAGAAAGAGAAGCAAAGGGAGAAGAAAGAGAAGCAAAGGGAGAAGAAGAAAGAAGAAGAGGAACGGACGAAGACGGTCCTGGTCGTCAGAAAGGCATCATGAACATCGATTGCTAAATCAAATGCCTCCCTGGGACATTCATCCTTGTCATCTAACTTTTTCGTAAGCTTTTTCTAAAGACTATATATATTCAGACTTTCCTATCAGTACCTATTTTCTAGTATTCTTTGTTCTTGTGGTATTATTATTATTCTTGTAATAAATACCATGCTGCTTTTAACTTTCAATGCTTTGTCTTAATGTCTAGAGTGATTGAAGTAATAAGTTAGATTTCTTTGAGCACCTGGTGACAGCAGGATTTTTGCCATTATTTCTGTGCTGCGAGGTTTATATGGCTGAGAGTGAAGAGTGCTATACTCAACAGAAGGGACAGATACGATAAAGAAGGTATTCTTGGCTGATGAATGGCCTATAGTCAAGAGTGCTGAGTCTTTGCATGTTTAAATGTATTCTTGTAGACCAAAAGTAATATTTAGGTCTGAGATATCACTAAAACATCGTATTCTTGTTCGTGCCAAAAATAAGTAAGTCTCTTGAAGTGCTGAATGACAGTCTGTGTTATTCCTATAGCACTTGTGTGGTTTAAAGTGCTAAGGGTTAATCAGCGTGTGTGTGTCATTCATGGAGCACAGTTGTGGTTAGGGTCTGTGTGTGTGTTTATCTATGTGTGTGTGTGTTCATCTTAAAGTGCAACAGTAGACCAACCCGATATCGAACTTGACAAGAACACTTACCCTTAAGGGAACAGGTAAAAGGGCAAGTAGAGGGAAATACCACGATAATACAATTACAAATTCTTAAAACAGCAAGTCTGAAAGCATCTGATCAGTCCGAAATGTTTCTTTGCTTCCACATCAGCTAGTTTAGGAGTATGAGCATTGATTTTATTCTATACTAGTGACTTGGCGCGCGCTACGCTGCGCGTTGGATGACCACAGTTGAAGGACTCCCTGTTTAAACGCGGCTGCCAGTCGTGAACTGGGTCCTTCATCGCACCACATTTGATTTTTTTGTCTATTACAGTTGTTTTACAATCGTAAGGACCTCTCGTTGGGTGTCTCATTGGCACACTTTTGCCTCTTTCTTTCGCAATCATGGCGTAATCTGTCTTCTCTCTGTAGGGGTTTCAGTTGCCTTTCGTTGTGCGGCAGAGATGCGTCGTTGAGCTAATCTGTGTGAATGCGGAGTGTCCGTTTCTTGCGAGCGACTGTTATGCCTTTGCCTCTTTGCTTCGTGATCACACTGTAATGTGTCCTCTCTTGCAGCAGCAGGTTTAGTTGCATTTCGTTTCGGCATTGTTCCGTAAGGTCTCCTCCGTACAAGTGCACATGGGTAGCTGAAGATGGAAAGGCATAGTGGGCATAGTGAAACACACGAATTGGTGACCAGGGGAACCATCTGACTCAGACGCGGGGCTTGAAATACTCAAGTGCATATGTTATTTATAATTTAATTTTTTTTTTTTGTTATGAATTTCCCCAAAAGAGTTGATCCCTGTAAATAGTTAATAGTATATCAACAATATAATCTGTTGTAGTACGGGCGTTAATTAGCGTCACACCTCATAACATGCATACACCACGTGTTTGGCTGTAATGCCAGAAGCGCAGTGGACGCTGTAAGGGTAGGTTGTGGTTTCTGTTTCTTTCGTGATTTTTTTAATTTAATTTCATTTATTATTTAATAGGCAGAGGGGAGAAGACGTTAATGTGACGCTCTGTCTGTTTTTTTACTTTTCTTTTGAAAAGATTTTCGGGAACAGGAAAAATAAAAGCAAAGGGGAAAGAATGGAGGGGGGTAAGCAGAAATTCTGAGAAGGGACGGACTGGGGCTTTTCTACGGGGCGGCTATACAGCCAAAAGGAACGCGGACCCAGACACGGACACCGCCCTGGGCTTTTATTATATAGATGATGTGTTAGTTTAACCAGAGAATATCCTGTTTAAACTCACCTGAGTCCAACTGTATTAAATACAAAGTAACACACACATACTGTTTACAAACTATCCCATTAAAGAAAGTGACTCTGTATTTTTAGGAAAAAGCTTCCTTGAAGGAAAAAAAGATTTTGCTCAAATTGGACATTTTATACGATTTAAGGTGAAAAATAACTCCTGAAACTGAATTACAATATTCGATTATTCCACATCCATCTTTGTGACTTAAGCATTTTTATTTATTTTTTTACTTTTAAGTTAAAGTTGGAGTAATGTAATAATGCAATCTTGGACAAATGACTGGTTTTATATAGTGCAAAAGTACACTGCAAAAAAAAGGAAATTTACACCAAGTGAAAATACTGAAATCATGATATTAAATCTAGTTTTCCTTATTGCAAGTATAATTGATTTATCCAAAAATGTGTATTTATGATTATTTAGCTTACTAAGTACATTTTTGCTTACCCCTTTTGGCAGATTTGTTTGATAACCATTATAGTTTTGTTTATGTTCATCAAGTTTTTGCAGTGTATTGATGAAATATAAAGGCGTAAAGGCGGCACGGTGGAGCAGTGGTAGCACTGCTGCCTCACAGTAAGGAGACCTGGGTTCACTTCCCGGGAGTTCCTTCCTGCGTGGAGTTTGCATGTTCTCCCCGTTTCTGCATGGGTGTGCTCTGGTTTCCTCCCACAGTCCAAAGACATGTAGGTTAGGTGCATTAGCGATCCTAAAATTGTCCCTAGTGTGTGCTTGGTGTGGGTGTGTGTGTGCTCTGCAGTGGACTGGCGCCCTGCCCAGGGATTTGTTCCTGCCTTACACCCTGTGCTGGCTGGGATTACCTCTGTGCTGTGCTGTGTTAGGATATAGTGGGTTAGAGAATGACTGACTAAAGGTGTAATGGAGTTGTGGTGTATGAATGCAGAAAGAAAGGAACAAAAAATTACTGTACTACATTGCATAATCAAAAGATAAGCATTTTTATCGTGTCTTTATTATTCATTAAAAAAAAAACAGATTCACAACATAACACTCAACTTATTTTCACATATGACGGTGAGCTGGATAAATCTGAACCCCCGCTCTTGATGGTAACAACACTCATACTATATACTGAGATTAATTTAAATTCACCTATTGAAATTAAGCCAACATTTATTTTAATATAGGGGGAATTCCGTTCGTCATTACTATTTAAAATGATGATAATCATAAACTACTACGGATTTAATCAACCTAAGACCTGAAAAGAGCAATTTAGTAACTACTAAATAACAGTATTTTAACTACTAAATAACAGTGTTTTAACTATCTATCCTTTTATTCAACATTCTTATTTTGATTTGTACATTAGGCTATAGGGGTTGATTATAAAGCAAGCCAACAAAAACAGTGAAAAATCCAGAACCTCAGAACTAGATCGTCCATAATTCCGAGTCATAGCAGTTACTGTGCAGACTTTTGCTTCACTGACCAGAAGCAAAAGAAACAGCTGAACAGCAAACGTGGAATTCGAGACAAGAAGTCTGTTCCCCAAAAATGTTTTAGATTTGTCAAAAGAAATAAAAGCTTCAGTGGCAGTTGCACAGACTAAAATCATAGAAAAATAATTTGCAAAGCATTCCTCATGACTTTCTGCATCACAGCCAGATAGATAGCTTTTAAATTCTGTAGCGACTGTTTCTTTAGATTGAATGAACAAATGTATATCTCTTTCACTTAAAACATAAAAACACCCTTACTACCTTCATACATATATCTGCAGAGGGGTATATCAGTAAAACCCGACAAAAGGTGCTTATTCTCTCCACAGAGCCATACGTTTTTTAAACTGAGAAGCACATTAGTGCCCATGTTACAAGGTTAGCTTCCAGTGACACATAAAGGAAACAACTGATGCCTCCTGCAGACTAAACATTTGATTACATGTACCAAGAAACATAAGTAGTTAAAAAGTATGAATAAAATAGTGTATTTTAGCAAAATCATTTGGCTCATCTGTATTGTGGGTGTGTAATATAGTATTCTGATAACCGCAACTTATATAACCAGGATGAGCACTGGGTCCCAGCTTTAAAATGTGCGTAACATTAAAACAAACATGTATTCTTCAAATTTCTCTTACATTTTCCTACCTGCGACTTCTAGGAATCAAATTGTCTTGTTTGCTCCCGTCTTTGACAAGCGACTTCTGGGGATTTACAGCAACGAGCGATACATCTCAGTTTTGAGCGAACTGGCGCTCTCACAGAGAATGTAAGAGTGAATTGCAAAGGGCATAGACTCTAGAAATAGTTTTCTCTCTCACTCTCTCCTACTCTCTCTCCCTGTTACTAAGTCTCCTCTGTTGCTATCTATCTATCTATCTATCTATCTATCTATCTATCTATCTATCTATCTATCTATCTATCTATCTATCTATCTATCTATCTATCTAAATGCATGACAACTCCCATAATTTCTTTCATGCACCTCTCACCCTGGTTATTACGGCTGCATATGACCTCCATCTATACTTTCTTGGGGCAGGTGCACTTTCACCGCAAAACTTCTACTCTCCGCATCTGTTGTCTTTAGCACTGTTCATGCTTTTTCATACATTGACTTCACTACAGACAATTACCATTCATCTACACCTACAGTAAGTATCTCAATACCCACCTCACAATCTCTTCTAGCATCCTGTCAAATGCCTTCTCTACGTATCCGTAATGAAGGTTCTTTACCTTTTGCCAAATGCATTTTCCTGACAATGAAGATCTGTTGTTCTGATCCCAGACAGGATACCAATGTACATTTCCATAATTGTCACTCAATCCCCAATTCCTTTCTCTTACACCTACTCTGTGTATGGTCTGTAATGCAACTTTGGTAATCTGTGCCAAGTTCCATCTACATTGATTGATCTCGTGCTGAAACATCTAATAATTTAAATAATTTTTGCAAAAATCAGCAGGTCTAACCTTCAGATTAAGTTAAAATTAATGCACTCTCCATTAAACTACTTGGAGCTGAGGAGACTTTGTGCCAGCAAAGCAGCGGGTCCAGATGGAGTACCGCCATGACTGCTGAAGGACTGTACATTGGAGCTGGGGAGTCCTCTACAGCGCATCTTCAACCTAAACTTGGAACAGAAGAGAGTCCTGAGGCTTTGGAAAACATCTTGCATCACCCCAGTCCCAAAGGTATCACATCCTAGTGAGCTGAACGACTTCCGGCCTGTCGCTCTTCATCACATGTGATGAAGACCATGGAGCGGCTGCTGCTTCACCACCAGAGGCCACAGGTCCACCACAGCCTCTACCCTCTGCAGTTCACATACCAGGAGAGGTTGGGAGCGGAGGATGCCATCATCTATATGCTACACCGATCCCTCTCCCACTTGGACAAAGGCAGTGGTGCTGTAATAATTATGTTTCTGGACGTCTCTAGCGCCTTCAACACCATCCAACCTCTGCTCCTTAGGGACAAGCTGACAGAAATAGAAGTAGGTTCAAACCTGGTAGCATTGATCGCGGACTATCTTAAAGACAGACCTCAGTATGTGCGTCACAGGAACTGCAGGTCTGACATTGTGGTCAGCAACACAGGAGTGCCGCAGGGGACTGTACTTTTTCCGGTCCTATTCAGCCTATATACATCGGACATCTATCTATCTATCTGTCTAGAGCATTATACACATTTATAATACATTTAGTCATATTTACTGAAACCTGGTGAAAGAAAAAGTCTTACCCCTCATTTTATATTTTCTGCATATCCCATGTTATTTAACAGCCAGGATTTGTTCCCTGACTTATGTGTATTTTCCTTTTTATTAATTTATTCCTTTATTTTTATTTATTTCTTATTAGCTTTTTATTACTTATGTTGTTAAAACCCTGCTCAAAAAAAAAATAATCTCGGCTCCTCTGTTTTTGACAATTTTAGACCTATTTCTAACTTGCCTTTCTTAAGTAAAATCCTAAAAAACAACAACAACATTTATTTATCTAGCACAATTTCATACAAAAAATTAGCTCAAAGTGCTTTACATATGAAGAAAAATAAAGGACAAAATAAGAAAATTAAAATAACATTAGTTAACATAGAAAAAGAGTAAGGTCCGATGGCTAGGGAGGACATTAAAAACAAAAAAAAAAACTCCAGATGGCTGCTGAAAAAATAAAATCTGCAGGGGTTCCAGGCCATGAGACCACCCAGTTCCCTCTCGGCATTCTACCTCACATAAATGAAATAGTCCTCTTTGTATTTAGGGTTCTCACGGACGGACTTGACGATGATGGTCATGCAGACTTCTGGTTTTTAATCCATCACTGTTGGAACATCACGGTGCTTTGAGTAGATGGATAGTTATTATAATGAATTGGATATACAGAGTATCAGGATTAAATTACAGTGAAGTTATGAGAAGGCCATATTAAAATAATGTGTTTTCAGCAGTTTTTTGAAGTGCTCCACTGTTATTAGACTGGCGAATTCCTATTGGCAGGCTATTCCAGATGTTAGGTGCATAACAGCAGAAGGCCGCTTCACCACTTCTTTCAAGTTTCAAGGAGACACTCATTTGAGGATCTTAGGTTATGATTTGGAATATAAGATGTCAGACATTCCGATATATACTGTAAGATGGGGCAAGATTATTTAAGGCTTTATAAACCATAAGCAGAATTTTAAAGTTAATCCTAAATGACACAGGTAACCAGTTTAGTGACATCAAAACTGGAGAAATGTGCTTGGATTTTCTTTTCCTGGTTAGGATTCTAGCAGCTGCATTCTGCACTAGTTGCAAACGATTTATGTCTTTTTTGGGTATTGCTGAGAGGACAGCGTTACAGTAATCTAGTCGACTGAAAACAAACGTGTGAACTAATTTCTCAGCATCTTTCAGTGATATAAGAGGTCTATGTTTTGCTATGTTTCTTTAGTGAAAAAATGCTGTCCTAGTGATACCCCTAAACTGTTTACCTCCGTCTTGACTTTTAATCCTAATGTATCCAGTTTTTTTCTAATAGCCTCATTGTATCCATTATTGCCAATCAGTAAGATTTCAGTTTTCTCTTTTTTTTTTGCTTGAGAAAGTTACTATTCATCCATTCAGAAATACAAGTAAGACATTGTGTTAGTGAATCAAGAGAATCGGGGTCATCAGGTGCTATTGATAAATACGGCTGTGTGTCATCAGCATAGCTATGGTAACTCACGTTATGCCCTGAGATAATCTGACCTAACGGAAGCATGTAGATTGAGAAGAGCAGCAGACCCAGGATAGAGCCTTGTGGAACACCACTTAGGACACCATGTGTCTTTGAGTTGTAATTCCCACAACTAACGAAGAATTTTCTCCCTGCCAGGGAGGATTCAAACCAATTTAAGACACTGCCAGAGAGGCCCACCTATTGACTAAGGCGATTTCTAAGAATATTATTATCAATGGTGTCAAATGTGGCACTCAGATCTAAGAGGATGAGAACAGATAAATGGCCTCTGTCTGCATTTAACCGCAGGTCATTTACTACTTTAACGAGTGCAGTTTCTGTGCTGTGATTTGTTCTAAAACCTGACTGAAATTTATCAAGAATAGCATGTTTATTGAGGTGGTAATTTAACTGCATAATGACTGCCTTCTCCAGAATTTTACTTAAGAAAGTCAGGTTAGAAATGGGTCTAAAATTTTCAAAAGCAGAGGGTTCATGATTATTTTTCTTAAGTATGGGTTTAAAAAAGGCAGTCATTATGCAACTAAATGATCACTTGAATAAACATTCTATTCTTGACAAGTTTCTGTTGTTTTAGAACAAATCACAGTACAGAAACGGCAATCATTAAAGTAGTAAATGATTTGTGGGTTAATGTAGACAGAGGCCATTTTTTCTGTTCTCATCCTGCCCCATTTGATACCACTGATCACAATATTCTTATAAATCATCTTAGTCAGCGGGTGGGCCTCTCTGGCAATGTCTTAAATTGGTTTGAGTCTTACTTAAAAGAAAGAAAATTCTTTGTTAGTTGTAGTAATTATACTTCAAAGACATATGACATTCTATATGGTGTTCCACAAGGATCTGTCCTGTGTTCACTGCTCTTTTCGATCTACATGCTTCCATTAGGTCAGATTATCTCAAGGCATAACATGAGCTACCATTGCTATGCTGATGACACACAACTATATTTATCAATAGCCCCTGGTGACCTCAACTCTTATGGTTCACTGACTCAAAGTCTTTTGTTTCTGAGTGGATGAGTAGTAATTTTGTCAAACTAAATAAGGAGAAAACAAAAACCTTAGTGATTGGTAAAAATGGATATAGTGAGAGTATTAGAAATAAACTTGATCCATTAGGCTTAAAAGTCAAGACAGAGGTAAAGAATTTAGGGGTAATTGTTGACTCTGACCTACATTTTAAATCACATATTAATCATATTACTAGGACATCATTTTTTCATTTAAGAAATATAGCAAAAGTTAGATAGCTGATAGAAATTCGGGAGGCTAATACAGTGGAGCACTTTAATAAACTGCTAAAAACCCATTATTTAGACAAGGCTTTCTCATAGCTTTATTTTAGTGTAACCTTGATATTCTGTTTATACATTGAGTTATTGTTTTATCATTGCTTCACAATCCGTACTAACCCCTACTTTCTCTGCTGTTCTTTTTCCGGTTTACTGTGGTAGCAATCTGCACCACCATCACCTGATCAAGGCACCATGCATTCCCTACATTGATGGATTGAAGACGTCTACATGGCCATCATCATATAATTCTTTCACGTGAAGCCTGAAAACCATGAGGACTGATTTAGACAATTTATGTTAGGTAGAATGCCCAGTGGGGGCTGGGCAGTCTTGTGGCCTTGGAACCCCTATATATTTTGGGTTTTTTTTCCTCCAGCCCTCTGGAGTTTTTTTTTTTTATTATTTCTGTCCTCCTGGCCATTGGACCTTACTTTATTCTTTGTTATTTAACATTGCCTAATCTTATTTTTATTTTTTTTAACTTTTCTTTCTTCGTCTTTGAGCACTTTGAGCTACATCATTTGTATAAAAATGTGCTATATAAATAAAAGTTGTTTTTTACAGCTGTTTTTTGGATTATTAATTTAATGTGCTTATGTAATTTTTGTTAATATTGTTTTACTTAAATATTATTTAGCAATTTTTATTGCATATGTTGTGTATTGCATATATTTTCACCAGGCTATATGTTTCATATATTTTGTGTCTGGAACTCCAAGAGGTGGAGGCACCATGACGTCAGTTCTTTATATTATGGTTAAGAACTGCCTCAGAGTAACATATAATGCTGTTATGTGCAGATTAAAATTTTAGGTATTATTTGACTTTTCAATGTTTATTGATTTTTTGATTTCGTTACAGGCTGACTGCATGCCATTACAACTAGTCCCCAGGTTATGGACATCCAACCTACGACTTACGAATGAGGCCACAGCTGCAACGCATGCACCTCAGTAACTGCCGCTCTGACATCTTCAGCCTGGGGATGCTGCAAGCGGTGGCTGGAGGAGGTCGATTTCGCTGCTTGCACAGTGTAGTGTCCCTCAGGCGGCTCCCGGCGGCAAGCAGTAACCCGTCCATAGTCACCTGGGCCACAGCTATTGCTTGTGTGCAGGACAATAGTTTGCTGCCCGCTCACTATGCTGCCACAGCTACTGCTCCTGATTGGACACAGGCTGGTTGGAGCAGATGGGGCATTTCATTGCCCACCCAGCACACATAGCTGGTAATGCTGCGAGCGCTGACTCGGTTGTGGCTGAACGGAGGCCATTGAGGGTGAACAGGGTGGCAGGGGTAGCATTTTAGTGTGCCTCGGATGGCTGCCTGTTGAATTGGGGTTGGGCAATTCAGTACCTGCCTTTGGCAGCACTGTGTTCGTTCTCGGTGGGCGGACGCTGCAGGCAGCATACTGTAGTGGAGGTGACTGTGTGGTGGGCGAGTGATGAACCCCCCCTTGCCGCCCCAAGTCATTCTCAATAGCAAGCCTGCTTGTAGTGTTACACACAAAGCAGGAAGTTGTGTCTTGTCAGTACATGAGATGTGTTGACGGGTGCCTTCCTGTTGTGATAGCGTGGACAGTGCTGTGCAGAAGAGCTCATCCTAACCTTTTGTCTTCACCCTTCTAGAATGTCTCTGAAACACAAATCTGATGCAAGTGCTGGTGATACAGTAAAGAACAGAAAAACCATCACCATTGAAAATAAAGTAGAAATAATAAAAAGGTCAGAGAGTGGTGAAACTCTGTCATTTATTGGCAGAGCACTTGGTTGCAGTCGGTCAACAATAGCATTTATTAAAATAATGTACCAGTTCCGACTTACATACTAATTCAACTTAAGTACAAACCTACAGTCCCTATCTCGTTAATAACCCGGGGACTGTCTGTATTTCCTTCTTTTGTTTGTTAAAACAAATTCTTTAATTCATAAAGATTAAGAATTGGAATGGTCTTTCAATCCAGAGGTTCTACAATTTTCCTCGCCCTTGAAAGGCATTTTGGTGTATCTATACTAATAAAAGGCAAAGCCCTCACTGACTGACTCACTCACTCATCACTAATTCTCCAACTTCCTGTGTAGGTAGAAGGCTGAAATTTAGCAGGCTCATTCCTTACAGGTTACTTACAAAAGTTAAGCAGGTTTCATTTCGAAATTCTATGCGTAACAGTCATAATTGAATCCTACTTACGTACATATACGTCCATAGCCTGCAGCTCGGTTGCCGTGTGAGGCAGCGTTGCGTCCCCCATTCCCACGCCTCCCACGTAGTTGGCTGCCTGCCCATATAAGGCCATCCGTCGCTCCGGTCTCTTCATTCCCTTCTTTGCTTCGCCACTGTATTCACGCCTCCCTGCTGATAACTGCAGCCTTTTTATTTAATCCACGGCTTCTCCGCTGTTTTATTATTCGTTTATTACGATGCAAAGTTATATATGAAGGCGGTTGTATGCTTACAACGCTTGACAGATGCCGAATGTTACTTCAACACAAGTCCTGCAAATACTAACGTAATTGAAACAAACCATAAAACTCAAACCAATTATGACAGCAGCAATCCAAGCTGTGAGAAAACAGTAAAAAGGAGGCGTGTCAGATGTCGTGGTACATTTTCTGATGCAGCTAGACGGAAACAACTTAGTGACGCTGCCGCCAAATACTCGCAGAAAAATCCACAAATTCATAGAAACGCTGTTGCTAAATACTCGCAAAAAAATCCACAAATTCATAGAAACGCTGTCGCTAAATACTCGCAGAAAAATCCACAAGTTAATAGACATGCAGTCGCTAAATACTCGCAGGCAAATCCACAAGTTAATAGAGACGCTGTCGCTAAATACTCGCAGGCAAATCCACAAGTTTATAGAGACGCTGTCGCTAAATACTCGCAGGCAATTCCACAACTTAATACAGTGAATGTCTGTTAAACATCTTAGATTCATGAGCAGCGATTTGGGTAGTGAACACTTCAATGAATGAAACCTGTTATCTTTACAACGGTTGACAAACACAGAAAGTAACTTGAACACAACACATCCTCCAAATACGAACCTGATTGAAAGAATGACAAAACAATTTCATTGACAATCATGGTACGTTATTTTTAAAATGTTTCCTTTTCTTTTTCATAACTTATTTAACACACTACTTCTCCGCTGCGAAGCGCGGGTATTTTGCTAGTTTTAGAAAATTTTAACACTTAAACTGTTAAAGCCAGTGACCCTTTGGATGCCTTTCACCCCTTTCTCCATGTTTGTGTTGCCTTGTTGAAAAGCTCTTCTCCATTGTAACAGTTTTTTGGTCCAGCCAATTCCTTTAAAATTGAGAACCTGATAACATTTTCAGAAAACCCATTAAATTAAGGTTATTCTACATATCATTTTGTGTTATTACTTATTGTTTGGCTGACACTTTTACTCAAGGTGACGTACAACATTTGAGAGATAAAATTTGATAGATTTCTTTAGTTATTTTCCGCAGTTGGGGCACAGGCATGTGAAGTGACTTACTCATGGCCACACATTGTTAGTAGAGAGATTTGAACCGAGATCCTTAGGGTCTAAAGTCTTAACCCTAAACCTCTATGCCATACTGCCTGCCTACTCATTCTAAATTCCTCCTTTTAAGTTATTATTTCCTGCAGTATGGTCCAGAGATCATATTGTGGTCACAAGTTGCATGTCTTGTTAAAAACTCAAACAAAAATACAGTAAACCTTGGATTACGAGTAATTGGTTTAAGTGTTTTGTAAGACAAGCAAAAATTTGTAATAAATTTTAACTTGATAAACGAGTAAGTAGTATGTATTGTGAACATGGTGAATGTGGCCCCAAGGGGACATGGCCACTCTTCCAAAACCCCCTCTTAAACAGTGATATGATGGGAAACAAACACAGCTTTTCATCTCCTCTTTGAGGGATCAAGTGCCAGCCTACTGCTTGCTTCTGTGCTGCATGATCTGCATCTTGCATAGGGCTTCAAACATTTAAAAGACTGTACCGTGCCTGTCCTACAACAACAACAACATTTATTTATACAGCACATTTTTATACAAAAGTGTCTCACTGCCCTGTCTCTCTTCTCCCAGACATCCTCTGCTCCCCTTTGAGGAGGAAGATTTTGTATTTTTTTGATAAAGAGGCGGAGCTGTGGCGACCGGTTTTGACACTGTGCCCAGATCACTGCTGAAAGAGACTTGTGTTTGTTCTGCCTGTATTTGCATAAAGTTTCTTTCTCTTGAAAACCCTGAGTGAACCTGAGCAACTTTGTAACCCAAGCATGACAGTATACAGTATATCTGCTGAGCATTACGTGATCACAACCGAGCCAATGGTTCTTCTCTCTCTCTTGCTGCAGGATTGTAGGTAATCGTCTCCCATGCTCTGTCTCAGTCGATGTGCTTCACTTGTACAGTCAACATCCGTATGAGCATATACTGTATAATAAAGCATTGTGACCACGTGTGTGTGCGTAACAATTCTTTTCAAAGGTAAAGTGCAGGTTAATTTGTTTTATGTATTTTCATTTTATATTTTTATTAATCATTTCTATATAAATATTTTTGGATTGTGTAATGATTGTGTGTTATCTGAGTGTCCATTATTTCTTATGGGGAAATTCACTTTTAAATACGAGTGCTTTGGATTACAGAGACAAATTATGCTTGCAAACCAAGGCATAACTGTATAATCTCTGTAGAAAACAGAGTCTAGGGCCTGGAAAAGCCTATCTGCTAATATGTGAGAGGCCTCTTGTTTCTTAACATTTAACCAAGGCTGAAGACTCATTGTAGAACAGTGAATATTATTGTTAAAGTTGTCGTTAAGGATTTTCATATCAGTTGTGGTTTAATAAATATTCACATTTTTTATCTTCTTGACGTTTTGCAGTGGCATATGATGATATCTGTACTATGACCAATTTATCCTTTCTTGCCCTGGAAATAAACTTTAGACAGGTTGGAAAAAATGAAATCCCCTTTGTGAGCCCCCTAAACCTTGAAGAATATCTTGCTGATATAATATTTTTTAGAAAGCTTAGGGAGAAACAGGGCAACCAGCTAGACTAGTTTATAGTAACTTTGATTCGTCTTTACCAGAGCACCATGTGCACACACACTGGAGCTTTTTTTCTTGTTTGGTTTTGGCAACCAACCTTACCTCATATTTTTCAGTCTGCCACATTGAAACAGAAAAATGGTAATCAGCTTTCAGTAAAAAAAGCAATACAAAACCACCAGACCCGCAGATAATTTTGGTCTGAGCCTACTGGATAGGCATCATCTTCAGGCTGCCTAGGCCCAACTCAAAAGGCAGGCTTTCAGGATTGCAAAGACCCAAAATAATGTAGTCTTAAAAAGTTTAAATAATGTCCACAAAGTTTCTCGAATATTTTCAAATATTTATTCTAAAGAATTTCAAAAAAGGAACACCAAAAGGCAATCTAGAAAAAAAGACAAAAAATACTTTTTGCTATAAAAAGGCAAGAACCAAAATCCAATCCAACATACAAGTAAGCCAATATCATACCTAATAATCAAATCAGGGATTAATACCAGGAAAATAAAAAAATCATGAATCTAAAATCAACAGTCAAAAAACAGCAATGCTGAAGCTACAGGTACAACTGCTGCTTCTCTTTTTATACAGCGCAAGTAATTCCCCCAACTGCATCATCAGGTGCCACTGTCCTTTAAATCTCAGTTCTGGTAGATGGTGTCACTTCAGAGACCATCTGACTCAGGCTCAAAATAAATATATTCTGTAAACAAATAAAGAAAAAAAAGACTAAAAAATAGTTTGAAATAGATAAATAAGGGCATTATTTAAAAAGTTAAAAGTGAAAAAATAACTACACAAGAAAATTAAAAAAAAAAACAGGCAAAAAATTCTCACTCAGAAGAATACACTACAGCAAGAGATCAAAAAAAGAGAAACTGAAAAAATGACAGTGAAGCCAAAACTAACAGCAAGCAATTTTTGAGTAGTACACAAGTAAAACGATGATAAAAGAGAATTGAAGAAACCTTAGGGACACAAAATGTGAAATCATTGAAATTAAAATAGCAAATGAATGAACAAATAAATTACCCAAGTATTTGTAAAAAGAAAAAAATGGAAGGCCCCATGTAGAAGTAAAAAAAAAGAGTCAAGTTAATAGATTTTCAAATAGATACGCCTGATAGATCCTGATATTTACATTTATCCACCCTTTTTAATAATTCTCCCTGCAGGCTAACTTCTGAATCCTGATCATCATTAAACATATATTCTACCCTTTTCCTACTTATCTTCAATCGTCTAATTTCCAAAGTCCTTTTCCATTCTTCCAACTTCTCTATGTCCTCTTTCTGATGCTACATAACACAATGTCATCAGCAAAAAACATGAACCACAGGGATTGGTCTCTTTTTCTATGACTCGACAGATCCATAACCCGATCAATATGGTAAAGATTTAAAGAAAATTCCTGGTGCTATAATAAGAATATAATAAAATAATAAACTATAATAAATAAAAATAATATAATAAACTATGTATAATAAGAAATCAATTAGAAACGTTTCTATATGAAAATAGCACACTAAGTAACAGCATTGATTTATGAGTAGAAGATCTTGCAAGGCCAGTCTTAGATTTTTTTTAAACAGGAGAGTTCAATAGTTGACAAAAGCAAATTATACAAATTAATTTACTATGAGAAAGGTTTTGATGCAGCCCCACACCAAAAATTAATTCTAAAACTAGAAGCTTCAGACATTAGTGGCATTGACCTATAAAACTGGAACTCAAGTTTGTTAACTGGTAGGAGACAAATAGCACAGATAAGAGGCGAATGCTCCACATAGAGTAAGGTCATCCATAGAGTATTTAATTGGTCAATCTTGGGACCATTACTTTTTCTGATCTACATTAATAACATAGATTTTGGTATTTTTAGTAGACTTGTTAACTTTGCAGATAAAAACATTGGAGCAATGGTCTAGGACAAAGGGGGCATTGCTCATTCTGCAAGACTTTAGTGGCACAACAGACCCGTTAAAGCAACAGATGTAACAGAATTTCAGCTGTGAAAACCTCCACTTACATTCCAAACTAAGTGACTGAACTCCAGATTGTATGATGATCTGCTGTACTTATCTCTGCTCTTAACCCCTTCCAAAATAATACTGTTGTGCCAGGACATGATGAATGTTTAATAGAGTCTTCCGTTAAAGTGCACACCATTAATACTGTAATAAGCAATCTCAATGCACGTAGAAAACCTAGGAAATACGGCATAAACTCCAATAATCTAATTAAAATCACTATTTTAGAGGAACAATGTATTAAAATTATAAAAACAGATCACAGATTAAACAAAAAATACACACAGAGCGGCGCTAATAATAATAATTTAGTTCCTATTCCAAATATCAATAACGCACATAGTACTCATCTCTGCACCTCCGAAACATTAAATATGGCACTATTGAATGTTAGAGCTTTAACTAACAAAACGTTTTTTATCAACGATCTTATTAGTGATAAAAAAATAGATCTTATTGCACTAAATGAAACATGGCTTAGTTCAGATGCGCGCAGTTTTAATCGAATCTGCCCTCCGGATTACAGTTTTACTCGTGCAGACCGCCAGGGAAAAGGGGGCGGATTGGCTAACATTTACTCGAGCCGATTAAAATGTAAAGATGTCAGTTTTGATAAGTTCAAGTCCTTTGAATATCTCGCCGTTGTTATCCATGGAGATTCTCAAGTTCTAGTACTATCCGTGTATAGACCTCCTAAATATAACGTCGTTTTTGAGGAATTCTCTGACTTAATGTCAATTTTAATTACTAACTATGACACACTCCTAATAGTTGGCGACTTTAATTTTCATATAGATAATCAGTGTGATCTAAAAGTAAAAGAATTTATGAACCTCCTGGATTCTTTTGATTTGAGACAACTCATAAATCAGCCTACACATAAAGCAGGTCATACATTAGACTTAGTGATTACTAAAGGACTGAAAGTTGATATAAAACAGATCATTGATATTGGTCTATCAGACCATTTTCTTCTACTTTTAATATAGAAATAATGATAAAAACACTCATGAGAAGCATATTGTTAAAAACGCTTCTTTGACTCGCAGCAGCTTTAAAACTTACAAACATTTTAAGCAATCAGTCCGTTTATAGTGCCAGCTATAATAGCGAGGATAATGTAAATAGTAAGGTGGAAAGATTTAATTCTAAAGTGAGAGCTGCTGTTGACATAGTTGCACCTGAAAAGACAGTGAAAAAATCTTCTAGCATTGTTATACCATGGAAGACCCAAAGAGTGTCTGATTTAAAGAGAACATGCCGTAGAGCTGAGCGTCAATGGAGGAAGACTAAACTTACTATCCACCACGAAATATTAAAAGTCAAAATAACAGAATACAATAACACTGTCCGTCTTGAGAGACGCTGTTATTTCTCCAAGATTATAAATAACAATGCTAGTAATCCCAGAGTCTTATTTTCTACAATTGATCGCCTACTAAACCCAGGTAGCTCAAAGGAATGCCTCCTAAGTGCTTCCAGTGAAACCTGTGAGGCTGTCGCTGTATTTTCAATCAAAAATTAATGATATTAGAAATAACATAGTATATCCCCCAACACTAAGGATCCTCCTAAACCCCAGCATCCTGTTATAAACAAATTAAACTCTTTCACTAGGATAGATTTACCTGATTTAAAAAAATAATCTCTCAATTAAAATCCTCCACCTGCGCCCTTGACCCGATACCAACAAGGTTTTTCAAAGAAGTATCGGGCGTGCTAATTGATAATGTTCTTGACATAGTAAATTCGTCACTAGATACTGGGGTCTTCCCAGACTGTCTTAAGACTGCTGTAGTTAAACCCCTACTTAAGAAACATAATCTTGACCCTCAGCTCTTGAAAATTTTAGACCCATCTCTAACCTGCCTTCTTAAGTAAAGTTCTGGAGAAGGCAGTCATTATGCAGTTAAATGACCACCTAAATAAACATGCTATTCTTGATAAATTTCAGTCAGGTTTTAGAACAAATCACAGCACAGAAACTGCACTCGTTAAAGTAGTAAATGACTTGAGGGTAAATGCAGACAGAGGCCATTTATCTGTTCTCATCCTCTTAGATCTGAGTGCTGCATTTGACACCATTGATCACAACATTCTTAGAAATCGCCTTAGTCAATGGGTGGGCCTCTCTGGCAGTGTCTTAAATTGGTTTGAATCCTACCTGACAGGGAGAAAATTTTTGTTAGTTGTGGGAATTACAACTCAAGACACATGATATCCAATATGGTGTTCCACAAGGCTCTATCCTGGGTCCGCTGTTATTCTCAATCTACATGCTTCCGTTAGGTCAGATTATCTCAGGGCACAACGTGAGCTACCACAGCTATGCTGATGACACACAGCTGTACTTATCAATAGCACCTGATGACCCGATTCTATTGATTCACTAACACAATGTCTGACTGTATCTCAGAATGGATGAATAGTAATTTTCTCAAGTTAAATAAAGAGAAAACTGAAATTTTAGTGATCAGCAATAATGGATACAATGAGGCTATTAGAAATAAACTGGATACATTAGGATTAAAAGTCAAGACGGAGGTAAAAAGCTTAGGGGTGATTGTTGACTGTAATCTGAATTTTAAATCACATATTAATCAGATCATTAGGACCGCATTTTTCACTTAAGAAACATAAGTAAAGTTAGACCTCTTATATCACTGAAAGATGCTGAGAAATTAGTTCACGCGTTTGTTTTCAGTCGACTAGATTACTGTAACACTCCTCTCAGGACTACCAAAAAAGATATAAATCGTTTGCAACTAGTGCAGAATGCAGCTGCTAGAATCCTAACTAGGAAAAGAAAATCCGAACACATTTCTCCAGTTTTAATGTCACTACACTGGTTACCTGTGTCATTCAGAATTGACTTTAAAATTCTGCTTATGGTTTATAAAGCCTTAAATAATCTCGCCCCATCTTATATATCGGAATGTCTGACACCTTATATTCCAAATCGTAACCTCAGATCCTCAAATGAGTGTCTCCTTAGAATTCCAAGAACAAAACTTAAAAGAAGTGGTGAGGCGGCCTTCTGCTGCTATGCACCTAAAATCTGGAATAGCCTGCCAATAGGAATTCGCCAGGCTGATACAGTAGAGCACTTTAAAACACTGCTGAAAACACATTACTTTAACATGGCCTTTTATAACTTCATTTTAATCTTAATTTAACTTAATCCTGATACTCTATATGTTCAATTTCCTCAAAATAACTATTCATGGTGGCTCTAAAATCGGTACTGACCCCTACTCTCTTTTCTGTTTCTTTTTCCGGTTTCTTTGTGGTGGTGGCCTGCGCCACCTCCACCTACTCAAAGCTTCATGATGCTCCAACAATGATGGACGGATTAAAAGGCAGAAGTCTACGTGACCATCATCATCATCAAGCCCTTCCGTGAGAATCCTAAATCCAAAGAGGATTGTTTCATTTATGTTAGGTAGAATGCCCAGAGGGGACTGGGCGGTCTCATGGTCTGGAATCCCTACAGATTTTATTTTTTCTGGAGTTTTTTTGGTTTTTCTGTCCCCCCTGGCCATTGAACCTTACTCTTATTCGATGTTAATGTTGATTTATTTTGTTTTATAATTGTGTCTTTCATTTTTCTATTCTTTAATATGTAAAGCACTTTGAGCTACTGTTTGTATGAAAATGTGCTATATAAATAAATGTGGCAACAAAAGGATACAATCAAAGTGGAGCATATGATATTATTTTTCTTGAGTTTCTGAAAGAATTTGATAAGGTGCCACATGAGAGGTTGGGCATCAAATTAAAAGAAGTGGGAGTTCAGGGTGATGTTTTTAGATGGGTGCAGAATTGGCTCAGACACAGGAAGCAGAGGGTGATGGTGCGAGGAACCTCATCAGAACTGGCCGATGTTAAGAGTGGTGTCTCACCCACAGGGGTCAGGGCTAGGACCTCTGATATTTTTATTATATATAAATAATTTAGATAGGAATATAAGTAACAAGCTGGTTAAGTTTACCGATGATACCAAGATAGGTGGATTAGAAGATAATTTGGAATCCATTATATCATTACAGAAGGACTTGAACAGCATACAGGCTTGGGCAGATTTGTAGCAAATGAAATTAAATGTCAATAAATGTAAAGTATTACACATAGGAAGTAAAAATGTTAGGTTTGAATACACAATGGGCGGTTGGAAAATCAAGAGTACACCTTATGAGAAGGATTTAGAAGTCATAGTGAACTCTAAGCTATCGACTTCCCGACAGTGTTCAGAAGCCATTAAGAAGGCTAACAGAATATTAGGTTATATAGCACGATGTGTGAAGTACAAGTCAAAGGAGGTTATGCTCAACCTTTATAATGCACTGGTGAGGCCTCATCTTGAGTACTCTGTGCAGTTTTGGTCTCCAGGCTACAAAAAGGACATAGCAGCACTAGAAAATGTCCAGAGAAGAGTGACTAGGCTGATTCCAGGGCTACAGGGGTTGAATTATGAGGAAAGATTAAAAGAGCTGAGGCTATACAATTTAAACAAAAGAAGATTAAGAGGTGACATGATTGAAGTGTTTCAAATTATGAAGGGAATTAGTACAGTGGATCGAGACTGTTATTTTAAAATGAGTTCATCAAGAACACAGGGACACAGTGGGAAACTTGTTAAGGGTAAATTTCGCACAAACATTAGGAAGTTTTTCTTTACATAAAGAACCATAGGCACTTGGAATAAGCTACCAAGTAGTGTGGTAGACAGTAAGACATTAGGGACTTTCAAAACTCAACTCAATGTTTTATTGGAAGAAATAAGTAGATAGGACTGGCGAGCTTTGTTGGGCTGAATGGCCTGTTCTCGTCTAGATTGTTCTAATGTTCAAAGGTGTAAATAAAATTTGAAATGACATATTTTCCTGAGGCCCCTCTATATACTTTTTGAGCCAGATGGTGCAAAATGACTCTGGGAAAAACAGTGAGCAGTAAATCAATGAGCAAGAACTCTGATGGACAGAGGAAGTCGCCTATGAGGAGACACTGATTTTGTAACTGGAAGTTTAATCCAAACAACATCTTGAAGATTCTCTCTGGCTCTCTCAAGGGAGCTCTGAGGAAACTCTTTGGAGATTCCTCAGGGAACTCTCCAAGAAATAACTGAAAATTTCTGAAACAAGCTCTCTCTTGGAAACTAATACCCAATAAGCCACTCTTTTTCTTTTTGTGGGGCAGAAGCGGGCAAACTCTTGTCATTGTGAACTTGAGGGCTGAGATCCAGTTTGACAAGCTAAATACTGAGGTAGTCTGAAGGCCAAGAAGGAGCCATCACTTTAAAAAGAGAACTTCAGCATCTAAACTCTTGTGCCAGAAAGACACAGCAAAGGTCTTAACCTAAGGAAAGCATTTCACAGACAAAGGATAGCAAAGACAAAGAGTGCAATCCAATGCAAGAAGACTCCTTCACTTGAACCCAGAACAGCAATGAAGTAACAGTTCCACACAACATAGGACATTATCTTAGAAGGCTTGGTATAGTAAAACTATTTATCAGTGCCAAGATAAATTAGAACTCAAAATAGCAGGTGAAAGTTAGTCTGTTCTGTGTTATATGTTTGTCTATCTACTCCTGTCTTATATGTCAACATATATATGCATTTATCATATTTCTATAATCCTTGAGTTTATAAATAAATAGTAAGTTTTTTTCTTAGAAGAAAAGCTCTTGAGTGGCCTTGATGTAAGTCTTACGGAAAAAGAGACCTACCTTCTACAACAGAGAAAAGCATGGTAAATAAAGTAGGAGCCTTGCTGAATTATTTAATCAATTACCAGCATTGCCAAAGGTTAGACTGATAACTGATTAACCAAGTTAAAGTTCTTGTCTTTCACACCTTATTATGACTGTCCCTGTTTTAAATCCTACAGTGACAGACACTGAGAATGCTGCAAAATCAATTCAGAATGAACTGGACTAGCATCAGAAATGGGAAAATATTTGGAAAATACAGTTTCATGTAAAAAAAGTCCATGGTGGACTGTCACCCTGACCAGGGTTTGTTTCCTGCCTTGCGCCCTGTGTTGGCTGGGATTGACTCCAGCAGACCCCCGTGACCCTGTAGTTAGGATATAGCGGGTTGGATAATGGATGGACATTGTCACACATGTGTGAATAGGAGGACGTTGTGTGGACCAAGTAATGGTAATTCCACGCCAGGCCAGGGGAGGGCTGGGTGCAATAAACCTTCTCTTGCTATCTCTGCAGACCAGCCGCAGGAAAGCCTATCTGAATCAGGAACATCACTTCCAGTTCCGGCGCCTTGAAAAACATCACTTCCAGTTCCGGCGCCCAGGAAAATGTCACTTCCAGTTCCGGCGTCCAGAAAAACATCACTTCCAGTTCCGGCGCCCAGAAGATTGTCACTTCCGGTCCCGGCTCCCAGACTGATGTCAGAGAGACATCACTTCCGGTCAACCTACACCACTTCCTGTTAACATATGTCACTTCCTGTTTGACCATTTAAAACCGCCATCTTTTCAAACCTTGATCAGTTCTGTTTTGGACTCCCTACTGACAACATCATTGCTTGAACTTAAAAGACTCCTTTGCAGTTAGGAATATTATATGGGTGGCTGCCCCAAACCTTTTATACGTGTGTCGAGTGGCTTCATTTCACAACATAAAAAAGTGAAAACCTCTAAAGGCAGACAAAAGGAATGTCAGTTATAAATAGAAGATGGGAGACACTTTTCTAAAGGAGGCAGCCTCTGATTTATGGAGTTTACATTGGTAGAGCATTTGGTGTGGTGCAGTGGTTAAGATTTTGGACTTCAAACTCTGAGGATGTGGGTTCAAGTCCTGACACTGTGTGGCTCTAAGCAAGTCACTTGATCTGCCAGTGTTCCAACTGGAAAAACAAAAGAAATATAACCAATTATATCTCAAGTGTTGTACGTCACATGGGATAAAGGTGTCAACCAAATAAGTAAATGTGCAGAATTAAAAAGGCAAATAAAATTTATGTCATACCATAAAAACTGTTGAATGTAAATCAATGGACATGAAACTATATAATATGTACTATTCTTGTCACCAAGAAAGACATATCAGCACTTGTAGTAAAGTAGCAAAGTAGTAAATCAGCAAAGTAGCCGCCAGTCAGCTTCAGTCACACCTTACGCATTACAATTTATTTGAGAAATTCCAGTCTTGTTTTCGCACTGGTCATAGTACAGAAACTGCACTAACATGGGTTGTAAATGACATTCTGATATCCTCTGATGAAGGAAACTTCACTGTAATTATGTTGTTAGACTTAAGTGCAGCATTTGATACCAGGCTAGAAAACGATGTTGGGCTTACAGGCCCCGTGCTCGCTTGGTTTAGTTCTTATTTATCAAATCGATTCCAATATGTACAGAAATGTGCTGACAGTACTCCATCATTATACACAGAAGTTCAATATGGTGTCCCACAGGGCTCAGTACTGGGACCTTTACTGTTTTCACTTTACATGCTTCCACTGGGATCTCTCATTAGGAAACATAATGTTAATTTTCACTGCAATTTTATGCAGATGACACCCAGTTATACCTTTCATTTAAATCAAATGAAGTTTCTCCGATGTTGTCTTTAATTAGTTGTGTTAGCAAATTAAAGGAGTGGATGAATGATAACTACTTGTCTTTAGATACAGATAAAACAGAGATGTTAATTGTTGGAGGGAATGACGCTGATCATAGCAATATTTTGTCATCATCTAACTCAGTTGGAATCCAAATTAATTTTACTGAATCAGCTGGCAATCTAGGAGTTATTCTTGATTCTAGCATGTCATTTAAAACATATATTACAAAGTTGTCCAAAACATGTTTCTTCCATCTTAAAAATGTTAGGAAATTAAGGCGCTTTCTAAATAAACAGGATTCTGAGAAATTAATTCATGCATTTATCTCTAGTAGGATTGACTACTGGAATTGCCTGTGAGTATTTAGCGGAAGCATCTCTATGAACTTGTGGATTTGCCTGCGAGTATTTAGCGACACCGTCTCTATGAACTTGTGGATTTGCCTGCGAGTATTTAGCGACAGTGTGTCTATTAACTTGTGGATTTTTCTGTGAGTATTTGGCGGCAGCATCACAAAGTTGTTTCCGTCTAGCTGCATCAGAAAATGTACCACGACGTCTGATACACCTCCTCTTTACTGTTTTCTCATAGTTGCTTGCTGCTGTCATAATCGGTTGGAGTTTCGGTAAGTGACAGTTCTTTGATCGATGGTGATCACCTCGATAGACATGTTAATGGGGGTATGGTTGGAACGGTAAAGGTAATGGGTACCTGAACAGTAAACCAAGTCTAAAATACCTACACAATAACTATAATCATAATAAACGAACAATAAAACAGCAGAGAAGCCGAGGATTAAATAAAAAGGCTGCAGTTATCAGCAGGGAGACATGAATACAGTGGCGAAGCAAGGAAGGGAATGAAGAGACCGGAGCAATGGACGGCTTTATATGGGCAGGCAGCCAATTACGTGGGAGGCATGGGGGACGCAATATAGGCAGGCAGCCAACTACGTGGGAGGCGTGGGGATGGGGGATGTAATGCCGTCTCACAAGGCAACCGAGCTGCAGGCTATGGACGTATATATGTACGTAAGTAGGATTCAATTATGACTGTTACGCGTAGAATTTCGAAATTAAACCTGCCTTCTACCTGCATGGGAGGTTGGAGAATTAGTGATGAGTGAGTCAGTGAGCCAGTGATGTCCTCTTTACTATAGAGATTGTATTCTGTTCACACTTTTATTTTAAGATTTGCCACCTAGAAATCATTTTAAACATTGACACTGTCAAGTTGTTCAATTCACCTTTCTTAAGAAGGCAGTTTACTGAAGTTCTGAAAGCTCTTCATAACACCAGTTCTTTCACATTAAGCATTGGCAAAGGTATGCCTGTAAGTTTCTCTTTTAAATATGCTAGTTAATTGATTTATTTATAATGCATTTCTTTATTGATTGGTTGTTTGGTGTGAATAGCACCCTTTGTATTGTATTTTGTAATCAGTAAAAACCTCACTCTGAACAAGAAACAAAATTACTGGAGTTATTTTTTGCTATCTGTCTAGCTTTTCACAGATACACAGTCGTGAGGGCAGAATAGATTGCAAGGTTGGTACCTTGAATGTGTGTTAATGTATTTAAAATTCTTAGTACAGTAACCTTATCTGAATTGGCTGATGTTAAGTATGGTGTTCCACAGGGGTCAGGGTTAGGGCTGCTACTATTTTTAATATATATAAATAATTTGGATACAGATATAAGTAACAAGCTGGTTAAGTTTGCAGATGATACCAAGAGAGATGGAATGGCAGATTTATTATCCCATAGAATCATTACAGAAGGACATAGACAGCAAACTGATTGGTCAGATTGGTGGCAGATGATATTTGATGTAACTAAATAAAAAATTTTACACATTCTCATGTTATAATGTTCTAAACAGATCAAAACATGTGAATGTATTCAGTTTAATCAAAAGGAAATTAACAAAAGACATGATTGAAGTGTTTAAAATTATGAAGGGAATTAGTACAGTGGATCAAGAGTGTTATTTAAAAATAGTTCATCAAGAACACTGGGACACAGTTGCAAACTTTTTAAGGGTAAATCTTGCACAAAAATTATAAAGGTTTTCTGCATAAAGAAAAACATAGACACATAGTATAAGTTACCAAGTAGCGTTGGACAGTAGGACTTTAGGGACTTTTAAAACTAGACTTGATGTTATTTTGGAAGGATTAAGTGTTTATGACTGGTGAGGTCTGTTGGGCAGAATAGTCTGTTCTCATCTGCATTGTGCTAATATTCCAATTTGGCTTTGGTCTTTCAAGGTAATGAGAGAGAACATAAGTTATTTCTCTGTATGAAAATATTTCAGAAAATTATGCAAAGAGTAAATGTATAGCTTTTGGACAGGGAACAGCACATTTTTCGGTAGACCTCTGTAATTTACTTTGTGTGAGACAAAGAGTAGCAGAGAGCTTTTCTGCCCAAACATCCACAAATGGCTCTAAACTGTGAAGGATGGAGGATATATTTGATATGTGATTCTAAAACTCAGTAAAATACTGACTTTATATGCCAAGCTGGACACAAGAAAGGGACTAAAAATCTCTTTCATTTTAAGAATGAAATCTGTGCTTTTAACATTGCAAGCAACACAACAGTCCTTAGTAAAATTAACAACTAATGATAATAGATGTTTAATACTTTGCGGAAATTGCTTATGTGTGTGGGTGGGATAGTTGTCTTCAGTTTTTTAAACTGATTTTTTGCAAGTTGCATGTGAATATTCTTTCATTCAATCTCAAATCCATGGCATCTTATCCTATCTTGGCACCACTTGACAAGGTGCCAATCGATCACAGGGCTCACCCTCACACACAACAAACACATCAACACTAGACCATCAGCAAATCCAAATCTTATCAGGTAATATCTACTGTTGAATTCTGCTCTGTAATATTTCAATTGCACTATTATACTGTATTGAGAATTACTTCTGTTCTGTGCATTGTGTTGTATTTACCCTCTTTTTTTGACACGCACTTCACGCCCAACCTACCTTGGAAAGAGTATCTCTTTGAAATGCCTTGCCCAAGGTTTCATCCATTTTTTTCCCTAGAAGGGTTTTCTTGTCTTCTTAGTGAGTCAAGACTGGGGGGCTGTCAAAAGGCAGGACCTGTTAAAGTCCATTGCGGCACTTCTTGTGTGATTTTGAGCTATACAAAAATAAACTGTATTGTATTGTATAGACCAATTTGGAATTGCTGATTGACCTAACCTGTATATATTTGGTGATGTGGGAGCAAAATCCAAACTGAAACAAGGGGAAATGCAAAATCCATTCAATCCCAGGATGCAGGATCAGTGAATCAACAGCACTACGGTACTGTAGAGCCCACAGCTAATTCTATTCTACAGTAAAGAATATCATGCACAGCCAACTAAAATGTATACTGTGGTTTTGGTGAGTTCTGAAGTAGTAGTAAATTAACAAAATATTATTCATGAGTCCTAGATGTAAATGTGACGATAAGGGTTTGCTACATGCTCCCATCTGCTGTCCAGGAGCCCTTGAACCCATCACCTTCGGTAATGTCACCGATGAGCTTAGTAGTGAGGCAACAACAAAGCAAGGGATGGTGTAAAAAGTGTCAAGTGTTTTTATTTAAAAACAACAAAAACAATGTTCAAATAGGTGCAGTGCATTCAAAGATTCAAATAAATAATCCATAAAAACAGTTGTGAAACGTGGAGGTTAAAACCAATACATAGAAAAAGTATTCTTAAAAACAACAAGGTTAAAATAATGCAGAAAGCAATCCTTTAAAACAACAAAGCCCGGTGTCTTCTTTCCTGCGGCAACTCCCCTACTCCTCCTCCTCCGCCCTACCTACTACTGGCCTTCTGTCCATTCTCTCTGCTGGTCGGTCGCCTTACCAATCCCTGGCTCCGGTAGGCTCTACAAACAGCGACTTGGGATTCCCCAACGACCAAGGCTCTCACGCTGGGGACACCACGTCCCAACTCCCGACTCCCGCTCCCTTCCGCAGAGAGTCATCTGCCTTCCGGTCACTCCTGTCCTTCATAAAAACAAACTCTGCGGGAGCGACCACAACTACTACTCCCCGGGTGTCGGCCAAACACCCGAGCTTCCTGCACAGCTGCATGCAAGCCTTCACTCGCTTGCTCTCCCGCACCGGATTTTTCTGTCTCCCCACTGCTTCCTGCTTTTTCCTCCTGCAACCTCCCATTCGTTATTTCTCTTTATTTTTTCTCTCTATCCTCTCTCTAACCGACTCATGCTTCTATTGATCAAGAGGGCAAGGCAGCTGTGCATATCAGCGGCCCCAGGAACAATCACAGATGTGGACAGTTTCTCACCTGTGCACTTAGGTGAGAAACGCCCACACCGAGAACCGCTTCAGCCACACTACCACTCCCCCTCGCTAAGCCGCGAGCACATGATTATTTATTTAAACTGGCCTTTGACAGGCACTGTGGACCCGCTATACCACAGTAAACAGTCAATGAGTATATTGATCAGGCAGTAAACCTTTAATTTGTTAATGTCAAAGATATGATGACTGGCTAAAGAGAGAAATTAAAAGCTTCTAGGCCTTCCTCAGATTTATTGCTTGTACTACAAATCCTATTTCATGGTTAAATAGTCACACCTTCTGGCTGCATTTCATAAACTGTGAACATCTACACATTTTTCAAATATTCATAAGATGATAAACCAAAAGTAAGGAATTATTTTCCCCCTGTGATCAATACACTTTGTGGAGGCTGGCCCGGACACAGACAGGCAGACACATTCATGTCACCCATAAACATGTTTATTTACAATATATGAGTCACAAAGTGCACCACAAATCCCCCAAAGTCCTGGCCACACAATGCCTTACTTTCCTTCTTCAGGCCGCCTCCTTGCCTCCTCCAGCAAGCTCAGTCCACTCCGCTCCTGACTCTCGCCCCAAATGAAGGGAGGCGGCCCCTTTAATCCACACCCGGATGTGCTCCAGGTGCTCCCCGGAAATCTCCCACCGACACGTCCCCGTGTGGCGGAAGTGCCGGCTGTATCCCCAGAAGCACTGTAATCGTCCCTGCTGCTCTCCCCACCAGTACTTCCTGGTGTGGCGGAAGTGCTGAGGTCCAGGGCTCCAAAGGCATGGGGGTGCCCATTGGTGGAGACCACGGGCCCCTACAGGGTGGAGCTTCAAAGCTCTGTACCCATAGCCCCCAAAGGTACCAGGTCAGTCGCCCCCAGATGGTCTGGGGAAAGCGTAAGCCCTCCTCTGGTCCTCCTGGGCGTCCCGGCCGGGTTTCCACCCCAGCCACCTCTTACAGTGCCCCACTGCCAGCGAAGACCACTCGGGAGGAGCAGCATACCCACGAAGCGGGTCCTACTCCTGACTGCCACGGGCTCGGAGCGTAGGGAGCTAGGACCCAGGGCACTCATCAGCCCTTGTCCTGCCAGTCCCTGCGATCTCTCCCTCCTCACCTCGCGCACAGCACTCCCTGTCGCGTCCGTTGTCGGAGAACCGCGTACTCGTTGCCAGTCATTAACATCAGAGTCAATTTCGGCGGATTCTCCTTTATGCTGTACAGGGTCGGCTGTACTAACCTTCCCCGTCGTACCTTTCTGGCTGAAGAATCCAGCATCGTGCTGTCTCATCGCCATTTGTAGCACTTCCATCGACACGACCACCTTCCTCTCCAGTACTAGTAATTTCGCCCGGAGGGCACACAGCACCTGCAACAACTGCTGCTCCGCAGGTTGAAGGCAGGCCTCCAGCTCACGCAGAGCAGCCGGTAAAGACAGGAAGTTAGCCGACGGTGAGCTCACCTGTCTGTCAGCAACACATGCCGGCGACTTCCTGTGGGCCTCTTCCTCCGGCCCAATCGGGTCTCTCCGTGGCACGACATTCCTTGGTCCTGCCTCTATACAGTCATTGGCGGGCACACAAGACACACCGGCCAATCCCGTGCCTTCTGGTCCGCTGCCATCTTGGTTCTCCTCTTCCTGGTGTGGTGGCCTTTATGGGCTTTCACGAGTGGCAGCGGCTCCCTTTCTGCAGCTCTCATAGCTGCTGCCGCGCCGCTGGAGCCCCGCTACCTGACATGCCCCGCCACTGACGCAGATCCGGGCAGCCCCTGCTCTGTAAACAAAGAACACACTTGGCCTCGCAGGGCCGGTTGCCAACAAGCAGGGAATTTACCTCCCGGATCCCGTCTGCGCGAGGAAACGTCCCCGGCATGACTCCACTGGGTGACACGCCGTCGCGGGCGCCTCCAGCGCCGGCATGCTCGTCGGAGCCCGCTGCTCTCTTGCCCTGGCCATTGTCTCTCTCCCGCACCATGTGAGCACCAGTCCTCCGCGGCCTGCTGGGCGACTCCTTGTCTCGGGGTTGTGCACACGCTGCACTCGCGGCACTTGTGTGGGTGTACCTGCTGCGCTGGGCTGTCTGGTGTGGCGGAAGTGCTGAGGTCTAGGGCTCCAAAGGCATGGGGGCGCCCCCTGGCAGTGACCACGGGCCCCTACAGGATGGAGCTTCAAAGCTCTGTACCCATGGCCCCCAAAGGAACCAGGGCGGTCGCCCTCAGATGGTCTGGAGAAGGCACAAGCCCTCCTCCGGTCCTCCTGGGCATCCCGGCCGGGTCGCCACCCCAGCCACCTCTGACAACTTCTATTTAGACATTGCACACAGAGAAAATGGAAGTAAAACTGTCTGTAATTTCTTTGTCCTCTGTCTGGCTACATTAGAGCAGATTAGAAGCGCTTTTGCAGACTAATGCATCAATGTATTGTATTGTTCAAAATATACTTAGCTGACCACAGAGCTCATAGGAAAATTTTCAGCAGTATATATTCAGTGGCTAATAAAGCTGCTGCACAGCTGTGTGATATTTATTTGGGTCGCAGTTTTAGTAGTAGCCATTTGGAGGTTTTAGTTAAGGCAGATTTAGGGCAGAGAACAGGAGGAGAGTTGAAATCATGTGAAGCAGCTTTACCCAGGAAGATTGGAACAGCTGACAAGCATATTGGAGATGTATTAAATAATCTGCATGCTTTTCCAACAGAACATATTTTGATTTTGATAAAAAAAATTTAAATTTTACAGGTTTTAAATATCATAACCTCGCTGTCATAATTATACCATTATTTATAAACATAATGAATACATTTCTAAACTATTATTGCACTATAATAAAGCAATTCAGCATTATGACTCTGAGCACTACTGGCTTTGACTGCGGATGCAGAATTACCTCCTAACTTATTATTTATTTTCTCCATCCTGCCCCAAGGAAGGAAGGATTACAAGAGTAAATTGGCTTTGCCTCATATTTGTTTCCATTGTCTGTTTTGCAATGCAAAGTTCCAGCCACTTTCCATTTCTAGAGAAAATGTAACTGAAGCCTAACTCATTTCTAGATACGACAGCAGAATATAGATATTGTAGGTGATCATACTAGTATAATTTAATTTTACAAATCATAAATTTTACAAATAATTTACAAATCTGTGTATATAGGGCTGCAAATTAAATTTAACATTTGTGCATCTAGTACCATAAAAATATTTCCTGAAAATATGAGTCCATGTAGTGTGAAACTACATGATAATCGGTTCAAATCAATATTTTAGAATCACACAAGCATCTGAAATCATAAAGTACCAACAAAGGTACTTCTGTTTGTGTCCAATGTCTGAAACAAAGTCCCACAAACTCCAGCTGTTCAAAAGTTTTAAGTTAAAGTATTTTGTTTGTACTTTGGTCTTACATTTCATGTGTGCATTATGTTTCAACAACAGCCAAACTATATTTTACAATAAATTTTCCTTACATATGTACAATCCATTTGTTCATGTGTGCTCTTTGAGATGAGCTATTTAAAATAAAATTAATTGATAAAGTAAACGCTGAATCATTTATTAAATCAATTGGCATTTTATGCTTCTGCGATTAAGCTAGAGTTTTTCAGCCACTTGTAAACCTTTTAACTTTTAATCTCCTATGCAGACAGTGTAAATCCAAAAATGCTTCATCTTTATCTGATGGCACATGGAAAGCATTGCTGTCATCTTGTCTGTGGTCTGCTTAAGTGACCTTGAGGCATTTGGAACACACAATGCTGAAGAGCAAAATGATTCAGCAATATGGCAGGACCTAACGAGGTGGTGTGAGCATGTAGTTAATTATCCTTAAAGTGCCTTACTTTAAAGATGTTAAAGACCATGTCAACTGAAAAATCAACATGTACTGGAGGGATTATATTTCTTCTACTGCTTGGAGACATCTGGAAATTCCTCAGAATGGGCCGAAATAAGTTTCTGATGATAGGCTGACCTAGTCTGTCCAACTCAGAATACCCCCATTATGAAGTTGTGGTAGCATCCCTTGTAAGAGATGGATGTCCGAGAAGGTGCTCTGAATGCAGCAATGTTATTTGTGTTTTTCAGCTTTTTTTATTATCTATCTGAGATATACTGTATTTAATCAACTTGTGAGGAATCATTTACAAGTATATTAAAAACATGAAAGAAAGAGGAAGAAAAGTTAGTTAAAGTTTCATTAAATTCTAAACCAGTCTCAAGTTCATAATACGGCCTGCTACAGACTGAGCTGGAAGAAAAAGGAGAATATAGAAACAAGCTGTCTTCACTGAAGATACTGATTAGCATAATATGAAAAAAAAAATGTTACGGTGGATATAAAGTAAGATAGCATGAACACACAACAGAATAGACAAGCTGCTTCATGATATAAAAATCAGAAGGTACATTTAAGCAATAACTTCAATGTAATCCTTAAAAATATAGCAAAAATACAGGAAAATTGAGGATAAAATCAGAGTACTTGGCGCTCACTTGGAAGAAGTTAAGGAAATGTTTACAACTTGTGTTGAAGAATTAAAACAAATAACATTAGCTATCAACAAAAAATCAACTACTGTAGAATTCAAATGCAAAGTGCTTTTTGATAAATTTGCAACAGTTGAAGATAACTACAGAAGGAGCAACATCAGAATTGAAAGACTTCCTGAAAACCGTGAAAGTCCAAACCCAGCGAAATTCATAGCTGAACTATATTCCAAAATAATAGAAGACTTTAAATCAGACACTGAGATCTCAGCAGCTTATCACATACATGGATTGAAATCCTCAAAGTCTAGAAGTCAGATTCGACAAACTATGAGTTAAAGAAAATTTGATGTCAATTCTCAGATATAAAGAGGGGATCATATTTGAAATTAGCCATCCAGTTGAGTTGCATTCTTCAGCATTAAATAATGTATGCGCAAAGCTGAAATCAGATATATCCTCTTGCTTCCAGCTAAACTAAAGGTAAATGTCAATTTCCAATTCTATATCTTTAGTTCTCCCAAAGAAACAGAAAAAGAGCTAAATAGACTGGTTTGGCCATTGTCTTGTCATCCTTTAAAGTTGGAACATAAATTGTATTGTGTCTTAGTAATGTAAAGAAAATTCTGCTTGCAGCTTGATTTATGTTTAATGTAACATTTGCCATAACTATACCCTTTATTTCCTTTCTGGCCACTTTTGCAGTTACAATATTGAAATTAATTTTGTTAAATATTTGTGTATTTGGGTAACCGTACTACAACTATAGTAATTGAAAGTGTCCTCAGACATAAAATACCCCCTTTTTATTCAGTAGACTGAATAACATCATATCCAAGCTTTATTGTATCTGGACTGTACATCCATAAGATATTTCAATTTACTCCTTACCATACCACTGCTGGGGTTTTTTGTTTTGTTCTGGGTGTGCCCTGTCTCTTGGCATGTCAGAGGACTGAGACTCTGTGAAAAGTGGGAGGGTTTGTTGAGCAAGTTACTTTTTAATTAACCTTTTTTACCCCCACAACTGTAACTGCCAACATAACAATAAGCTCCTTAGCCATAATACCTACCAAAGATATAAAATCAAGATTAAAGATAATTTATGAAATGATTAACTACTTTTACTTAAGATTAAAAAATGTGCCCAAAAGTTCAGAACCAATGTCTCTCTGACCAGATAGTGAACTTTGTAAGCTGGAATGTCAAAAGTCTCAATCACAATCTAAAGAGAAAAAAAGTATTCTCCCACCATGTTAGGTTAGTATTTTAGTGCTAAGACAGTATTTATACAGGAGACTTATTTAATAAATAAGGACCAGTTTCGACTCCAAAATGATTGGATTGGCCGAATTTTGCACTCCAGCTACACAAAGAAAACTAGAGGCATGGGAATCTTAATACATAAAACAATCTCATTAGTAGCATTAGATGTAGTATCTGATCCTGATCCTATGTCATGATGAATGGTAATTTATTCAAATCTAAAGCAATATTGATAAATATATATGCACCTAATGTGGATTATAGATATTTTATCCAAAAACTATTTGCATCAATTCCCAATATGAACACTCACAAAACTATAATGTCTGGAGATTTTCATTTTTTAAATCCAGATCTGGAGAGATCATTAACTAAAGCCATGATAACATCTAATACTGCATATGCAATCATACAGTTTATAGTGGACTAGCAAAATACCCGCGACTTCGCAGCGGAGAAGTAGTGTGTTAAAGAAGCAATGAAAAAGAAAAGGAAACATTTTGAAAATAACGTAACATGATTGTCAATGTAATTGTTTTGTCACTGTTGTGAGTGATGAGTGTTGTTGTCATATATATATATATATATTTACACACACACACATAAACATATATATATACATATCTATACATATACACATATATATATACATATATATATCTACATATATACACATACATATACACACACACATAAATACATACACACATACATACATACACACACATATATACACACAAATACATATATATATATACATACACACACACATATATAAACATATATATACATATACATACATATCTACACATATACACACACAGCTATTTCAGATCAGTGCAATACGCTGCTTGTTAAAACGGATGACTCCCGCTCTTACATGCAAGTCTGCGTGGATATTATGAACTATCGTATTTGTTCAAGTTCTATTTAAATTTTAAATAGAAGGAATTTTTATTTAGTCGACAGAAATATGTTTGGTAGGAATGGTAAAAACAGACAGGAATATTATTCGTGAATAAATCAACTCAAACCTTAAACAACTTATAATATTTTGCTCTCCATAAAAATTATCCTGTCTAAATTATACAAGTTAGAAATAAAGTAAACGTTAAAAGAACAAACATTCACATTTCTTTACTCTTATGTAATTTTATATAAAAATAAACTTAGATTTTAAATATCCCAAAAGATTTTGCTCTCCATAAAAATATATCCTGTCAAAATTATACAAATTCAAATATGAACATGCTGCATAACAAAACCTAGAAATATAAATGAAATGTGTTCTTTCGAGCAATAACAAATCAAATCATTCAGTTGTCTTTGCTCATATGTCATTTTAGAGCTGGACGCCTGGCATCTTTTTTTGGCCACAGGTTCGTTTATGTTTGGTGTGAGGTTCTGTGTTGTGGAGATTCTCAGGATGGATTGCAGGTGCTCATCAGTGAGGCGACTCCTGTGTGCTGTTTTGTTAGTCTTTATCACTGAGAAGAGCTTCTCACACAGATATGTGCTACCAAACATGCACAAGGTTCGAGCCGCATGTAGACGGACTTTTTTTGTTCTTCAAAGTCACCAAAGCGCCGTGCAAACTCAGTGCGCTCAGTTTATCAGCAAAGTGCGTATTTGGGAACACCGTAGTGACGACTTGGTTTAACATTACTTGGCAACAGGGAAAGTGGGGCAAGTGCACTGGTGCATTTGTGTCTCCCATAAAAGCAGCTTCACTTGAAATCACTTTGTGATTGTGCACGGGTTAAAACGTCCGCTGAAGTGTCAGATTCTTATTTAATTATGCTGCTTTCTGTATCTTCTGCATTGCATTCAGGTTAACCCTGATGTTTTGTCTCATAGTGCCGTCTTAGATTAAATTCTGTAATTACAGCCACATTAGCTCCACAAATGAGACACACGGGTTCAGTAAACATATACTCAGCCTCCCATCGGTTTTTAAAGGCTCTATTTTCAGAATCAACTTTTCTCTTCAGCATGAGCTAGCTTCGCAATAACTTGATTAACTCGGTAAGTGTTCGGAAAGGCAGCTGAAGCGCTGCATTATGGGATCTGTAGTTTATTGTGTTACCAGCGCTTCATATACCGGGCTTTAATAACAATAATACAGTATATAAAATGATCTTGCGGGCCGGATATAATTACGCGGGCGGATGTGGCCCGCCCTTGAGTTTGACACATATGGACTAAATAGAACTTGAAAAGATATATTTTTTCAAATGTGATCGCGCAATTCAGATAGAGTTGACGCGCACTACAGCCTGCATGCCTCAATAAGTCATCCTCCTCGCTCTTACTTTTTACCGTTCATCTAATGAATACACTGAGTATGGCTTTACCAAAACAATCATTGATGGCGAATAAAGTATCCATTATTCGAGTATGTAGATCGGGTTATATATATACATATATATATATATATATACCCGCGTATCGCAGCGGAGAAGTAGTGTGTTAAAAAAGCTAGAAAAAGAAAAGGGAACATTTTAAAAATAACGTAACATGACTGTCAATATACAGTATTTGTTTTGTGAGTGTTACTGAGTGTTGCTGTCATCAAGGATTTGATTATCATTATTTCTTTCAATCAGGTTCGTATTTGTAGGATGTGTTGTGTTCAAGTTACATTCCGTGTTTGTCAATCGTTGTAAAGATGACAGGTTTCATTCATCGATTCGTTTCTTACTGCATCAATAAACAGCTCGTCTTCTTCTTTATCTGAGACCTGACACACTGCATGCACGGTTTTTTTTACACTGTCTTCCTTTAGCGGGACATTGACTTTTTCCAACGTGTGCTTTGTTTTGGATTTATGAATATGCTTGTATGTATCAAACGCTTCATATTTTTTGCTGCCTTTTCAATTGTGTAATTGTTTTTGTTCAGCTCTCTTTGGAACTGTTGCTTTTTTCTGTGCACTGCGTCCAGTTCACGTGAGCGCTCGGTGTACATGCATCGAAGTTTCCCAGCTGTGCTGGTGCCATCTCGTGCTATGTCCATGGCTGTATTTAATGTTACCTTAGTCCTGGCACTTAAAACTTTCTCTCGCAGTTTCGCTGAGTTTGTGTCAAACACCACCCTGACCATCTCATCTTCCTCTGCATAAGCACAGTCCTTAACCCGTGAATATTTAGTGGAGTTTGCTATTGGATTGCCGCTGACGGACGGCCTTATATGGGCAGGCACTAAATTACAAACGCCAGCGGCAGCCTGTCTATGAACTTAATTTAAAGTGTAGGTTTACATCGTGCTTTGTTTCCGAAGTAGCAGAAGTCATGAATATGGTTGTATATGTCACTTTCTTCGCTTCTTATTGTTTAGCTGCCTTCTCAATTATATAATGCATGTTTTCTTCAGCGCTTTTTTAGGTCTTCCTGGTTTTCTATGTACTGCGTAATTACGTGGGAGGCGTGATGATGTCACACGAAACTCCGCCCCCACGGCGTTGAAGCTCATCTCCATTACAGTAAATGGAGAAAAACTGCTTCCAGTTATGACCATTACGCGTAGAATTTCGATATAAAACCTGCCCAACTTTTGCAAGGAAGCTGTAAGGAATGAACCTGCCAAATTTCAGCCTTCCACCCACACGGGAAGTTGGAGAATTAGTGATGAGTCATTGAGTAAGTGAGTGAGTCAGTGAGTGAGTGAGTGAGGGTTTTGCCTTTTATTAGTATAGATTTATAGTTTATTGTTTTAGAGACAAATGCATTTTCAGAGATCTATGCAGGACTACTCAGGGAAAATCTGAATAAATTTTTAAGAGGAAAGATTATTTCATATCTTTCCCATAAAAACAAATTGGAAACCAAGAAGTCAGAGTTAATCAGCAAAATTTCCAGAATAGATCAAGAATATACTAGGTCTCCAAATGAAGCATTATATAGGCAAACACATGTAGGTACATCTACGCAAATATACAAGCTATAAAGACATAGAAATTGAAACAAATTGATGAATATACTCAAGCCTTGCCTGCAACAGAAATAAAATCTAGCTGTACTTCTTTATTTGTCCTGCTTTGTGCCCTTGTGAATACTAATTATTGTCAATATGCCAATAATCTAATTGTTCATCAGTCACTTAGAATATAGAACCAATGCAAGATACACTTCAAAGCTATTATCACACTATTATCTGTTGCACTTCTATATGATAATCAACATTTTCAACCCTTTCAAACATACACACTGAGAGAAGTTTTTGAGCAATTGCGCTCCAAATTTAACATCCCAGGAACAAGATTTTTCCACTACTTTCAAATCAGAAATTTTGCCAAAAGGAAAATACACAATTTTCCCCACCCCCAACCCATTTCTATTCCAGAAGAAATACTGATTAGTCTTCAAGACTCAGACAACATAAAAAGAATAGGTAAAAACATTTTAAAGTCTCTTTCTTTTAAAGATCCTAGTGTACAGTGATGAAAGGAACTTTCACTTAATATCTCAGAAAATGAGTGGGAGGCAGCCATATGCATAGAATACACTCTAGCTCAAAACATTCAATCATTCAACTTAAAATCTTCCATCAATCACATTTATGTAGTTTAAAATTTGTCCAAAATGTATTCAGGGCAAGGTCAAACCTGTGAATATTGCAATTTAGCTCCAGCCTCGTTGGACAACATGCTTTTAGAAGTACACCAAATTAACATGATTTTGGACAAAAATCTTTAAATGCCCACTAAACAGCACCAACTATTTCTCATCATATTTAGTAGTAAATGAATCAGATTCAAATGCAAGAAATAAATAATTCTGAATATTAAATAAGCAAGAAAATCTAGATTTATCCATAAATAAATGGCATCCCTGGGCTACAGAAGGTATTTCACAGCTGTCTCAATTTTAATTTTTAAAATTGTAGTTTGCTCAAGAAGACATCCCCACTGCATGCTTTTCTTTTTGATCAGATACCACTCTTTGCATGTATTTGTTTGTGATAATCTAGTGTGGTTTATTCTTTTTTTATAATAAAGAGAAAATGTGATTCAGATCACCTTGCCCTAGTGGTGATATTTGTGTAGAACAGCTCAAGAACATACACCTGTCATATTTTTAAAAGTAGGCATTATAAATTTAGTGATTTCATAAATACCTACACTAAATATTTTATGTTTTAAAATTTTTAAAATTAATTTTATTGTAATCATTCCATTCAAATCAATCACTTTTTACAAAAAGTAGGATTAAGAACAAGTCGACACCCACCCCTGAGAGAAAGAGCATGGCCAACGGAGTAAAACTTAAGGCTTTTAAACATTCCTAAATTGATGAGTTTAATAAGCCAATATAGATGAATGGAGAAGAAAAAAGAAATGCAGAAATAATTGCTTCCTCTGTGCTTTAAGAGCTTATCTATACTAATAAAAGGCAAAGCCCTCACTGACTCACTCACTTACTCACTCACCACTAATTCTCCAACTTCCCGTGTAGGTAAAAGGCTGAGAGTGTGGAGGCGGCCCGAAGAAAAGGCATTGGTTGGCCAGGACTGTGTTGGGATTTGTGGTGCACGTAAATATTGTAAATAGTGTAAATAATAAACGTGTGGTGGTGATAAACAACATGTCCGCCTGTCTGTGTCCGGGCCGGGTCCACAGTGTATATATATGCCTCCTCCAGGCCGCGAGGGGGCGATCGCCCTGGTTGTATTGGGGGCCACAGGTAGAGGGCTTGGAAGCCCAGCCCTGTAGGGACCCGTGGCCACCGCTAGCGAAGACACGTGGGTCCGAGCGACACTCCCCGAAAGGGCAGCACGTCCCCAGAGAGGGTCCTACTATGTCCCCAGGGTCCAACACGGCACCCTGGGACATCTCGGTTCGGCACCCCCTCCGACGGCAACGCGCCCCTCTGGTCTGCGTCGCTCTCACCCCCGCCGTCCCCACCAGCTGGGTCACCATCGGCCTCCCGGTGGGGAGCTCTCTCGCGGAGCGGCCCGTTCCAGGAGGGCAGGTCCCAAACGACGTCGGCTCCAGCGCTCGTCGGGGCTTCTGCCCTGTGAAAAGAGAAAAAGGAGGGCCAGAAGCACTGCCAGGACACTCACCCCGAGCGTCCTATCGGTCTCTGTACCGGCAGTGCTCTCGCCCCCCTCCGACAGCCCCCGACTTGCCTGCTTGAGTCCTTCCGCCGCAGGTTCCATGCCTGTCCTCTCATTGTCAGTGGGACCGCTCTCGCAGGCGGCTCACCCAGCCGCCCAGGGGATTCCCTCTGCCTCCGCAGAGGACGGCCTTTCTCCGGACATTCGCTCCCAGTGAGACGCCCCTTCCTATCAGAGGAACCGGCATTCATCCCTCGGTTCCTCCTTCTCCTCTTGGACGCCTTGACGGTCTGGGTCTGAGCATGGCAACAGCTCAAATCCAGCCCCGTCTGCGTCCCTGCAAAGCGACAGGAAACTGCCGCGGGCTTGGAGCGCAGGGCGCTAGGACCCAGGGTACTCATCAGCCCCTGTCCTACCAGCCCATGCGTGTTTGCTCTCCTCGCTCCGCTGGCAGTCTGCACCGCCGCGACCGCTGATGGGGAATTGCCTACTTGTTGCCGGTCTTCCTTTAAACAGTCGCGGCAATGTTCGGCGAATCCCCCCTCCTGCTATACGGGGACGGCATCACCTACCTTCCCTGCAGTACCCTGCTGGCCACAGGCTCCAGCGTCGCACCGATCCTCCGTCCCATACGGCGTCTCTTCCGACGCGACCACCTTCCCCTGCAGCTTCTCCAACTGGACAGCGAGAGCACTTAGCATCTGCAATAAAGGAGACTCAGTGGGCTGAAGGGACTCCTCCGGCTTGCGCCGAGCCGCTGGTGGAAACAGAGAGACAGACGCCGGTGGGCTTACCTGTCCATCAGCACCACTCGGTGCCTGCCTCCTGTGGGCCACTCCCTCTGGCCCAATCGGGTCTCTCCTAGGCCCGAGACTGGCGTTCCTTGGTCCCGCCTCCATCCAATCATTGGCGGGCACACAAGACACACCAGCCAATCTCGTGCCTGTCAGCGGGCGGACATCCAGCCCGCGGCCACCTTGTCTCCCCTCTCTGGGAGCGGTGGCATGCATCCTCGCAGCTGCCGCGATTTTCCGAGCTGCAGCGGCTCCGATTCTGCAGCCTCCACTGCTGCCGCCATCGCTCTGCCGACAGCCCACGGACCAGCTTGCTCCTGCCACCGACGCGGATCCGGGTCGTCCCTCCCTGAAAGAAACAAGGTATGTCCGCCCCCGAAGGGCCAGTTATTGCAGGGCAGGGCACTCACCTCCCGGCTCCCGTCATTCCGAGGCCCCTGCCTCGGTGTGGCCTTCTTTGTCGCCACGCCGGCCTGACTGCCCATCCAGACAGCGCGACTCCCGGAGCCCGCTGCACTCAGGCGACGCCCGTTCTTTCTCCTCTGCACCAACGGATGGCCATTCTGCGGTCAACCGCTCCCACGGGGTTGTGCACGGGCTGCTCCCGCGGCCAGTGTGTGGGGTCCACTGCTGCGCCGGGCCGTCCACAGAAATATTTGTTTTGGATGCAGGTCCCCGTCTTGCACCAGACGGAGCACCCTGCTGACTACACCACTATGTATTTACAAATACTTAGAAACTGTGCACTCACAACCCCAATGCCTCTTGCACCGATTCCCCCAAGTCCAGGCCTCACAGTCTCTGTGACTTGCTCTCCTGGTCGCCTCCAGTCCTCACTCCAGCTCCGTCCTCTTCCACCCGACTTCTGCCAATGACTGGAGGGAGGCTGACCCTATATACAGCTCCCGGATGAGCACCAGGTGTTCCCGGCATTCCTCCCTTGGCCACGCCCCAGCGTGGCAGAAGTGCCGGCTGTCCTCCCGGCAGCTCTCCGGGTGTCTCCCAAAGTCTTCCCCCCAGCACTTCCTGGTGTGGTGAAAGTGCTGAGCTCTCGGGATATTTAGGCACCGGGGAGCCGCCTGCCGGTGGCCACGGGTCCCTACAGGGCTGGGCTTCCAAGCCCTGTACCCGAGGCCCCCAACATAACCATGATGGACGCCCCCTCGCGGTCTGGAGGAGGCACAAGCCCTCCTCTAGTCTTCCTGGGCGTCCCGGTCGGGGACCACAATATATATATACCCCGATCTACATACTGTCAAATAAACGAACCACACGCCGTGACGCAACACGAGAGCCTTCGCTTCTAGCGCTGACGTCCGAGGTTCGATTCCCGAGAGGGGGTGCAGTCAGGGTGTATGCCTGATTAGCCCAGAATTAGGGCAAAACACGTGGCGCGTACTGTTTGCATTATTTGACAGTAAAACTACTTCAATATATTCAATATATACATATAAGCGATTCCCGATTCATTATACCCTCGCACTCCCTTGGTCTGAGAACAACTATGAAAAAATATGAGGTTAACGCAGAAAAACAGATCACCAATTGAAGCTTTATGAATAATTGATACTTTATTCGCCATCAATAATTGTTTTGGTAAAGCCATGCTCAGTGTAATCATCCTTCCATGTTCTAATTTTTTCACGACTAGCCATGATTAAATGAACGGTAAAAAAGTAAGAGCAAAGCGAGGGTGAATTATCCAGGCAGGCGGGCGACAGCTCAATAGCTCAAATTTGGATATAAGTAGGTTCTATTTAGTCAACAGAAATATCTTTGGTAGGAATGTAAGTTGAATTTACTCTTTAGATTTCTATGGTGAAGAAAAATGTATGCAATGCTGACTAAATTTAACTTACATTCCCACCAAAGATATTTCTGTCGACTAAATACAAATTACTTATATTTAAAATTTAAATAGAACTTGAACAGATACGATAGTTCATAATACCCACGCAGCACTATGTGCATGTAAGAGCGGGAGTCATCCGTTTTAACAAGCAGCATATTGCACTGATACGAAATTGCCTGCCCATGTAATTATTTAGGAATGGATAAATAAATTAAGATAGTGTACAAATAATGTTTTTCATTTTTCTTCCTCGATGAATTCTGGCACACCCAACAACAGCTGCTTGCACCCCAAAGGAGATATATATATATATATCTGTATGAGGGCATCCCTGAGCTGTTGTACGGTCTGAGGAGCAACCTGGCGGTGCCTAATGGACCGAAACATAATGTCCCACAGATGTTCTATTGGGTTTAAGTCAGGGGATCGTGAAGGCCATTCAATTGTTTCAATTCCTTCATCCTCCAGGTACTGCCTGCATACTCTTGCCACATGAGGCCGGGCATTGTCGTGCATTAGGAGGAAACCAGGACCTACTGGACCAGCGTAGGGTCTGACAATGGGTTCAAGGATTTCATCTCGATACCTTATGGCAGTCAGAGCACCATTTCCTACGCAGTAGATGTCTGTGCGTCCCTCCATGGATATGCCTCCCCAGACCATCACTGACCCACCACCAAACCTGTCATGTTGAACGACGTTGCAGGCAGCATATCATTCTCCTTGTCTTCTCCAGACTCTTTCACGTCTATCACAGCTGCTCAGGGTGAACCTGCTCTCATCTGTAAAAAGTGCAGGGCGCCAGTGGCGGACTTGCCAATTCTGGTGTTCTTGAGCAAATGCCAGTCGAGCTCCACGGTGCTGGGCAGTGAGCACAGGGCCCACTACAGGACGTCGGGCCCTCAGGCCATCTTCATGAAGTCTGTTCCTGATTGTTTGGGTAGAGACATTCACACCAGTGGCCCTCTGGAGGTCATTCTGTAGGGCACGAGCAGTGCTTAGCCTGTTCCGCCTTGCACAAAGGAGCAGGTATCGGTCCTGCTGATGGGTTGAGGATCTTCTTCGGCCCTGTCCAGCTCTCCGAGAATAACAGCCAGTCTCCTGAAATCTCCTCCATGTTCTGGAGATTGTGCTGGGAGACACATTAAACCTTCTTGCTGCAGCACACGTGGATGTGCCATCCTGGAGAAGTTGGACAACCTGTGCAACTTCTGTAGGGTTAAGGAATCGCCTCATACTGCCAGTAGAGATGATTACTCAAGCCAAAACTAGCACGAGTGGAAAACCAGCCAAAAAAGATCGAGGGAGAAACTTGAAATGACTTCCACATGTAAAACCAGTCCTGTTTTGAGGGTTTTCTAATTGTTGCCACTTTAGTGCACCTGTCATTAAGTCCATGAACACCAATACAGCTGAAAGTGATTAACAATGACCTAGGCTGCTTAACCAACCAGAAAATTATCAGACAGGTTTAATTGATTTCATGCCAGGCCCAATAAAAAAAGTGTTCCTTTAATTTCTGTGAGCAGTGTATATATATATATATATATATATATATATATATATATATATATATATACTTTACTAATAAAAGGCAAAGCCCTCAATGACTGACTCACTGACTGACTGACTGACTCATCACTAATTCTCCAAGTTCCCGTGTGGGTAGAAGGCTGAAATTTGGCAGGCTCATTCCTAACAGCTTACTTACAAAAGTTGGGCAGGTTTCATTTCAAAATTCTACGCGTAATGGTCATAACTGGAAGGTATTTTTCTCCATTTACTGTAATGGAGTTGAGCTCGAAAGCCGTGGGGGGGCGGAGTTTTGTGTGACATCATCACGCCTCCCACGTAATCACGTGAACTGACTGTAAACGCAGTGCGTAGAAAACCAGGAAGACCTCCAAAAAGCGCTGAAGAAAACATGCATTATATAATGGAGAAGGCAGCGAAACAATAAGCAGCGAGCGAGTGACATATACTACCATATGCATGAGTGCTGCTACTTCGGAAAGAAAGCAAGGTGTAAACCTAAACTTTATATTAAGTTCATAGACAGGCTGCCGCTGGCGTTTCTCATGCCCACGGGTAATGCGGGATACAAGTTTAATTAGAGGACGCAGGATATAAACGAGAGTTTTGATCACTTTGTAACTAAGTTAAAATTGCAGGTGAAGGGGTGTGCTTATGCAAATTCGAGACTGTGTTTGTGGGGGATTGAGAGTTAAGGCAGGTGGGGGAGTCACGTCATCAACTCCCCTCCCATTTACCTAATTTTGCTCTGAGCTGAGCTCCGCAGCTAACACCATCTTTCGAAGCAACTTCGTCACACTGCCACCAAATACTCACAGAAAAATCCACAAGTTAATACACACACTGTCTCTAGAGTTTCTCCACACTGAATCCTTCAGGCACTACTTACAAAAGGTTACATTGACAATCGTGTTACGTTATTCTTAAAATCTTTCCTTTTCTTAGCACAAGCACAGCTGAGAAGCTTCGATGCATGTGCTCCATAACGCATTAAAAAATAATGCATTTAATCATACTTTGCAATACAAGCAAAGGGGAACTTTTGTCAATGCATGATTTCCTGGTACACCGATTACTTTGATCAGCACATCCCTATTCATTTTACCCTTGCACCACCTTGGTTTGAGAAGTATGAAAAAATATGAGGTTAACACAGAAAAACAGATCACCAATTCAAGCTTTATGAATAATCGATTTGCCATCAATAATTGTTTTGGTAAAGCCATACTCAGTGTAATCCTCCTTCCATTTTATAATTTTTCCGCCACTAGCCATGATTAAATGAACAGTAAAAAAAGTAAGAGCGAAGCGAGGGTGACTTATTTAGGCAGGGCATATATATGACAGCAACACTCATGACAATGTCAATCATGTTACGTTATTATTAAAATGTTTCCTTTTCTTTTTCATTACTTCTTTAACACACTACTTCTCCGCTGCGAGGCGCGGGTATTTTGCTATATATATATATATATATATATACTGCTCAAAAAAATTAAAGGAACACTTTTTAATGAGAGTATAGCATCAAGTCAATGAAATTTCTGGGATACTGATCTGGTCAGTTAAGTAGCAGAAGAGGTTGTTAATCAGTTTCAGCTGCTTTGGTGTTAATGAAATTAACAACAGGTGCAGTAGAGGGGCAACAATGAGATAGACCCCTAAAACAGGAATAGTTTAACAGGTGGAGGCCACTGACATTTTTCCCTCCTCATCTTTTCTGACTGTTTTTCAGTAGTTTCACATTTGTCTACAGTCAGTGTCACTACTGGTACCATGAGGTGATACCTGGACCCTATAAAAGTTGCACAGGTAGTCCAACTTCTCCAGAATGGCACATCAATATGTACCATTGCCAGAAGGTTTGCTGTGTCTTCTAGGACAGTCTCAAGGGCATGGAGGAGATTCCAAGAGACAAGCATTTACTGTAGAAGAGCTAGACAGGGCCATAGAAGGTTCTTAACCCATTAGCAGGACCGGTATCTGCTCCTTTGGGAAAAGCAGAACAGGATGAGCACTGTCAGAGCCCTACAAAATGACCTCCAACAGGCCACTGGTGTGCTTGTCTCTGACCAAACAACCAGAAAGACTTCATGAGGGTGACCCAAGGGCCCCATGTCCTCTAATGGGCCCTGAGCTCACTGCCCAGCAGCATGCAGCTCGATTGGCATTCGCCATAGAATACCAGAATTGGCAGATGCACCTCTGGTGCCCTGTGCTTTTCACAGATGAGAGAAGGTTCACTCTGAGCACGTGACAGAAGTGAAAGGGTCTGGAGAAGCCATGGAGACATTATGCTGCCTGTAACATCATTCAGCATGAGCACTTTGGTGGTGGGTTAATGATTGTCTGGGGAGGCATATCCATGGAAGGTCACACAGACCGCTACAGGCTTGACAAAGGCACCTTGGCTGCCATTAGGTATCAGGATGAAATCCTTGGACCCATTGTCAGACCCTATGCTGGTGCAGTGGCTCCTGGTGCACGACAATTCCTGGCCTCATGTGGTGAGAGTACGCAGGCAGTTCCTGGAGGATGAAGGAATTGATACCATTGACTGGCCTCCACACTTTCCTGACCTAAATCCAATAGAACACCTTTGGGACATTATGTTTTGGTCCATCCAATGCCACCAGGTTGCACCTCAGACTGTCCAGGAGCTCAGTGATGCCCTGGTCGAGATCTGGGAGGAGATCTCCCACAACACCATCTGTCGTCTCATTAGGAGCATGCACCCGATGTTGTCAGGCATGTATACAAGAACACAGGGGCCATACAAACTACTGCGTACAATTTTGAGTTGCTGCAATTAAATTTTGGCAAAATGGACTAGCCTGCCACATTATTTTTTCACTTTGATTTTTGGGGCATCTTTGAATTCAGGGCTCTGTAGGTTGATCATTTTCATTTCCATCTAACGATGTGGCATCCTTTCGTTCCTAACACATTACCCAGTCTATATCAGTATAGATATCCAGGAGGATTTCTTTTTCCCATTGAGATCTGATGTGTTTTCAAAGTGTTCCTTTAATTTTTTTGAGCAGTTTATATATGAATGACCTCCAAAGAGCGCTGAGACTTTTGATATCGTGAACGTGTCTGCAAAAACTGGGGTCTCCTGCCCAGCAAAAGTCGAGCAGCGGCGCCAGCATAGCTGTGCTGGCCTTTGAGATACTGACTGCGCTTCTGCTTTAAGTCAAAGTGAGCACTTTTAATTTTTTTCATCCTGCCCCTGAGCTATAGCCCACACAAGTGCAAACATCACAGCCGATTAATGGCAGGGACGTCTCACCAGTCTACACAAGACCCACCGACTGTCCCCAAAAGGCGATCATATCGCTCTGAACACATCTCTCTATACTATATAAAAGAAAAAGGCAACTTTCCTTTCTTTACTCCTTTTTTCCTTTTATCCCAAACCAAAGCCTTTCTCCCTTAACACTGCAGAGGACACAAAACTAATTTTCTTTAATTGCTGGTAATGCCGGTAAGGCACATTACCAGAGGCAGAAATTTGAACGTTCATATAGAAAATGTAATTTCTGTACCACAGCCGTCGTGTAGCGCATTTCAAAAGGGATCTACTACCGAGAGATGATCCATATACATTTTAGCTGCTGTTAGTACTACTTACCTGTTGTGTTACACAGTCTTTAAAATGTAGTTTACCCGCAACCACTCCAGTAGTGCCCAATGTACCTGTACTTCTTAAAACGTTAATGTTTTACTGTTTAATAACTTATAGACTATATTTTATTATTTTTCCCTTGCACTCAGTGACCAAAGCTATACACACACATATAGACACATACATATATATACACATATATATACCTGTGTGTATGTTTGTATGTATGTGAATATATATACACACACACCTATCTACATTATATATATATACACACACACACATACATACATACATACACACACACACAAATATATAATTTGCGTGTGTGTGTGTATGTATGTATGTGTGTTGTCACGCACGTGCGATTAGGAGACCGCGGACGGACATTAAACCGCTTCGAAAGACGTTCGCCGGCAGGGAGTGGCAGGGTACTAACCTTTCTCCTTGATTTCTTCCAGGAAAAAAAGACGCTCTGCCATCATAAGCCTTCCCGCAGTACGTTTACTTCCGCCCTTCCTTCGCCATCTTTCCTGACGTCATCAGTCCCATCCTCCCTCACGGTTCCTTCCCAGCATTCCTCCACTTCCGGCTCCTCCCTTATAAAATGGCCGCCGACGCCTCTAATGGTGTTGCGCATATGAGCTGCTTTGTTTATATCTTTTGACCTGATTTGCAGTGTGTATTTTTCTGCAATATACACGGCCGGAAACCCCAAACCTTTATGTTGTCTCTTGTTGAGTCTTTTACAGTGTGTATATATGATGTAGATAGGTATGTATATATATATATATATATATATGTGTGTGTAGATATGTACTGTATATAGATATGTACAGTATATATGTATATAGCTATGAAGATATGTATGTGTATATATATATATGTATATATGTATGTATATATATACATATATATATATATGTAGACTCATTATGACAGCAGCAATCCAAGCTGTGAGAAAACAGTAAAAAGGAGGCGTATCAGACGTCGTGGTACATTTTCTGATGCAGCTAGACGAAAACAACTTCGTGGCGTTGCCGCCAAATACACAAACCAATTACTTTCACAATCATGTTACATTATTTTTAAAATGTTTCCTTTTCTTTTTCATAACTTCTTTAACACAAGACATTGCTGTGAAGCGGGTATTTTGCTATATATATATATATCACAGCGACACTCATAACAGTGACAAAACAATTACATTGACAATCATGTTACGTTATTTTCAAAATGTTTCCTTTTGTATCTCTTTCCTTCTTTAACACACTACTTCTCCTCTGCCAAGCGCGGGTATTTTGCTATATATATACAGTATCTATATATATATATATATATATATATATAGTTATGAGAACAACACTCATATCAATGACAAAAGAATTACATTAACAATCATGTTACGTTATTTTTAAAATTTTTCCTTTTCTTTTTCATACCTTCTTTAACACACTACTTCTCCGCTGTGAAGCGCAGGTATTCTACTAGCCGCGGAGCTCAGCTCAGAGTGAAATTAGGTAAATGGGAGGGGAGATGATGACGTGACTCCCCCACCCGTCTTAACTGTCAATCCCCCACAAACACAGTCTCTCGGAATTTGCATAAGCACACCCCTTCACCTGCAATTTTAACTTAGTTACAAAGTGATCAAAACTCGTTTATATCCTGCGTCCTCTCATTAAACTTGTATCCCGCATTACCCGTGGGCATGAGAAACGCCAGCGGCAGCCTGTCTATGAACTTAATTTAAAGTTTAGGTTTACACCTTGCTTTCTCTCCGAAGTAGCAGCACTCATGAATATGGTAGTATATGTCACTCACTCGCTTCTTATTGTTTCGCTGCCTTCTCAATTATATAATGCATGTTTTCTTCAGCGGTTTTTGGAGGTCTTCCTGGTTTTCTACGCACTGCGTTGACAGTCAGTTCACGTGATTACGTGGGAGGCGTGATGATGTCACACGAAACTCCGCCCCCCACGGCTTTCGAGTTCAACTCCATTACAGTAAATGGAGAAAAATACTTCCAGTTATGACCATTACGCGTAGAATTTCGAAATGAAACCTGCCCAACTTTTGTAAGTAAGCTGTAAGGAATGAGCCTGCCAAATTTCAGCCTTCTACCCACACGGGAACTTGGAGAATTAGTGATGAGTCAGTCATTCAGTCAGTGAGGGCTTTGCCTTTTATTAGTATAGATATGTATATATATATGTATGTATGTATATATATATATGTATATGTATATGTACAGTATATACAGTATATATATGTATATATATGTGTATTGTGGTGAATTGCCGGCATGTTACTCCAGCCCTCACCCCCAGGCCGCCAGGAGGAGCCCTCCCGACAGCACGATCATGTCCCTAGTTCCAGCAGGGCATCATGGACTTTGTAGTGTTTATATACAGCCCTGCTGGATACCATGGGGGCCACCAGGCGTCGCTGTAGGGGTGCTCATGAGCTCACATGTGCCCTATAACCCGGGAGTACGTCATAGTCATGTGACGGGAAGAAACAACGTGCTCCCAGGGTGAAGAAAAGGACTGTTTGCCCTGACCCGGAAGGAATAAGAAATTGTGGACTGATTGGACAGGAACACTTCCGGGTCAGGGTGTATAAAAGGATTGTGGGAAGACTCAGACAGTAAGCTGAGCTGGGAGGTAGGAGGGTGAAGTGTCTGGGCGAGGAGGAAAGAAAATTGAAGTATTGTTGTTTGTGGTTTATGAGTAGTGTAGAGTGCTTGGTGCACATTGTGATTATAATAAAGAATAATAATTATTATACTTTTACCTGGTGTTCAGAGTGGTACCTGAGGGTGTTAGAGGTGGACCACGCCTCTATCTGCTACAACATATAATGTGTATGTGTATATGTAGATATAAAAATATAATATGTAATATGTATATATGTTTATATGTGTGTATATATATATATATATATATATATATATATATATATACTAATAAAAGGCAAAGCCCTCACTCTCACTCACTCACTCATAGCAGTCAACAACGTCGCCATGTTGAACTTTTATATTCATGGCCCCATCTTCACGAAATTTGGTAGGCGGCATTCCTGTGCTAACTGAAACCAATGTACATACTTATTTCAGTGGTATGACGCCACTGTCAGCCGCCATATTGAACTTCCCAACGTCACTAATTCCTCAACTTCCCGTGTAGGTAGAAGGCTGAAATTTGGCAGGCTCATTTCTTACAGCTTACTTACAAAAGTTAAGCAGGTTTCATTTTGAAATTCTATGCCTAACGGTCATAACGGTCAACAAAGTCCGCCATGTTGAACTTTCTTATTCATGGCCCCATCTTCACGAAATTTGGTAGGCGGCTTCCCTGCGCTAACCGAAACCAATGTTCATACTTATTTCGGTGGTATGACGCCACTGTCGGCCGCCATATTGAACTTTCCAACGTTACTAATTCCCCAACTTCCCGTGTAAGTAGAAGGCTGAAATTTGGCAGGCTCATTCCCTACAGCTTACTTACAAAAGTTAAGCAGGTTTCATTTCGAAATTCTACGCATAACGGTCATAACAGTCAACAAAGTCCGCCATGTTGAACTTTCTTATTCATGGCCCCATCTTCACGAAATTTGGTAGGCGGCTTCCCTGCGCTAACCAAAACCGATGTACATACTTATTTCGGTGGTATGACGCCACTGTCGGCCGTCATATTGAATTTTCTAAACATCACTAATTCTCCAACTTCCCGTGTAGGTAGAAGGCTGAAATTTGGCAGGCTCATTCCTTACAGCTTACTTACAAAAGTTAAGCAGGTTTCATTTCGAAATTCTACGCTAAACGGTCAACAATGTCGCCATGTTGAACTTTCATATTAATGGCCCCATCTTCACGAAATTTGGTAGGCGGCTTCCCTGTGCTAACCGAAACCAATGTACATACTTATTTCAGTGGTATGACGCCACTGTCAGCCGCCATATTGAACTTTCCAACGTCATTAATTCCCCAACTTCCCGTGTAGGTAGAAGGCTGAAATTTGGTACTTATTTCGGTGGTATGATGCCACTGTCGGCCGCAATATTGAACTTTTCAACAGTCTTTGTTACTTATTGGCCAATCTTCAAGAAATTTGGTACGCGGGTTCCCAACGCTAACTGAATCCTACTTACATACATATATACGTCCATAGCCTGCAGCTCAGTCACCGTGTGAGGTGGCATAGGGTCCCCTATCCCAACGCCTCCCACGTTGTTGGCTGCCTGCCTATATAAGGCCGTCCGTCACTCCAGTCTCTACATTCCCTTCCTTGCTTCACTACGGGATTCACCTCTCCCTGCTGATAACTACAGCCTTTTTATTTAATCCATGGCTTCTCCGCTGTTTTATTGTTCATTTATTACAATTATAGTTATTGTGTAGGTATTTTAGACTTACTTTACATTGTTCAGGTACCCATTTCCTTTATCATTCCAACTGTACCCGCATTAACATGTCTATCGAGGTGATCACCATCGATCAAAGAACTGTCACTTACCGAGTGGTTTCCATGCCCGGAGTTGGCACCTATCTTTTCCATTCTCTTTGTTACATATTGCACGGCCATATCAGGCTCACTCTTGATATCTGGAGAAACATTGTGTCTTATGTATTGAATGACTGGGACAGGTTCAAGGTGTGGACTGATGACGGTACAGGAGATAATTATACTACACAGGAGCACTATAAGAGTGAAATGCTTAAGCCCTTCACCTATGCATCTGCATGTGAGTTGATGGCTGCCACTAAATTGTTCGGTTGTCACTTTCAAGTGTACTGAAATGGCCAAATATTTTACACCTTTGGACAACCGCCAATGCCTCTTAAACATCTTAGATTCACAGGTGACGATTTCAGTAGTGGACACTTTGATGTTTATGAATGTTTAAACTCTCAAAAGCTGGATGTGAATTTATCGATGAAACTGGTTGTATGCTTACAACGCTTGACAGATGCCGAATGTCACTTCAACACAAGTCCTACAAATACTGTCATAATTGAAACAAACCATGAAATTCAAACCGATTATGACAGCAGCAATCCAAGCTGTGAGATTTGAAACAAGATTACTGTTCACATGGCCAACTGTACTTGCATGCTCAAGAGTAAGCTCAGCGCACAGCTTGGTCATATTACAACCGGAGGACCGAACTCACAATATGGTATACAAAGAGATCCTTCACAAATAATTATCGGTATATTTTCCCTCAGTTTAAAAATGTTTAATTTTCTTCTTAATAAAACTTTTAAGGCAGTACTTCGCCGCTGCGAAGCGCGGGTATTTTGCTATATATATAGATATAGATATAATGTGTGTGTGTATGTGTATAAATATATATATATATATATATATATATATATAGATATATATATATACAGATAGATAGATATAGATATATATATATAACTAGTAAAATACCCGCGCTTCGCAGCGGTGAAATACTGTCTGAATATTTTATTAATAAAAAGTAAACATTTTTAGACTGAACGAAAATATGTCAAAATTAATTGTTAAGGATCTCTCTGTATACCACGTTGTCAGTTCGGCCCTCTGGTTGTAATATGACTAAGCTGTGTGCTGAGCTCACTCTTGAGCATGCAACATACAGTTGGCCATGTGAAAAGCAATCCCGCCTCAAATAAATGCCAACCTTTTGTATTGTTTGTCCCTGAGACTTATTAATTGTCATTGCGAAGCAGAGCCTTACTGGAAATTGAACGCGTTTGAATTAAAATGGGAGATTAGATGGTATAACGGGGATGCGAGAAATAATACGGACAGTAAATATAGTTGCTTCAATTAGGTTGTTTTATAGAGATGTGACCTGAAGTCTTGTGCCGTTACAAAGTTTCGGTGGTTGTAAGTTTCTGCTTCCTTGGCGAAGGTCGTAAACGAAAGAAGACACCGCAGTGACACACAGAAGAGAACCCGTGGATTAAATAAAACCTACACAATAACTGTAACAATCGTAACAAATGAACAATAAAATAGAAGAGAACCCGTGAATTAAATAAAAAGGTTGCTTCGTTGGTGAAGCAAGGAAAAAGCACTTTCTTATATGTCGTTCGTTTTTAAAACAGTGCAGAAGCTATGAGAAAGCTGCGTTCTTGGCAAGCTCGTAAACGAAAGAAGACACCAAAGTGAACACAGAAGAGAACCCGTGGATTAAATAAAACCTACACAATAACTATAAAAATCGTAATAAATGAACAATGAAACAGCGGAGAACCCGTGGATTAAATAAAAAGGCTGCTTCGTTGGCGAAGCAAGGAAAAAGGACTTTCTTATATATCGTTCGTTAATAAAACAGTGCAGAAGCTCTGAAAAAGCTACTTCCTTCGCAAAGTAAGGAAACGACTGAAGAGACGGCGGTGACGCGGTAAGTGTTCGGCAAGGCAGCTGAAGCCCTGCATTATGGGATCTGTAGTTTATTGTGTTACCAGTGCTTCATATCCCCGGGCCATTAATAACAATAATACAGTATATAAAATGATCTCGGGGCGGATATAATTACACGCCGGGCCGGATGTTGCCTGCGGGCCTTGAGTTCGACACAGATGGAGTAAATAGAACTTGAAAAGATGTATTTTTTCGTACATCGAGCCCGTGTGCTATTGTGGTTTTGCTTGCATGCCTCAATAAGTCATCCTCCCCTCGCTCTTACTTTTTTACTGTTCATCTAATGAATACACTGAGTATGGCTTTACCAAAACAATCATTGATGGCGATTAAAGTATCCATTATTGGAGTATGTAGATCGGGATATATATATATACATATATATATACCCGCGTATCGCAGAGGAGAAGTAGTGTGTTTAAAAAGCTAGAAAAAGAAAAGGGAACATTTTAAAAATAACGTAACATGACTGTCAATATACAGTATTTGTTTTGTGAGTGTTACTGAGTGTTGCTGCCATCAAGGATTTGATTATCATTATTTCTTTCAATCAGGTTCGTATTTGTAGGATGTGTTGTGTTCAAGTTACATTCCGTGTTTGTCAATCGTTGTAAAGATGACAGGTTTCTTTCATCGATTCGTTTCTTACTGCATCAATAAACAGCTCGTCTTCTTCTTTATCTGAGACCTGACACACTGCATGCACGGGTTTTTTTTTTTTTAACACTGTCTTCCTTTAGCGGGACATTGACTTTTTCCACCGTGTGCTTTGTTTCCGCAGTAGCTGGATTTATGAATATGCTTATCAGACGCTTCATATTTTTTGCTGCCTTTTCAATTGTGTAATTCGGTTTTTGTTCAGCGCTCTTTGGAACTGTTGCTTTTTATCTGTGCACTGCGTCAGTTCACGTGAGCTGCTCGGTGTACATGCATCGAAGGTTCCCAGCTGTGCTGGTGCCATCTCGTGCTATGTCCATGGCTGTATTTAATGTTACCTTAGTCCTGGCACATAAAACTTTCTCTCGCAGTTTCGCTGAGTTTGTGTCAAACACCACCCTGACCATCTCATCTTCCTCTCCATAAACACAGTCCTTCACCCGTGAATATTTACCCATGGCAGTTTGCTATTGGATTGCCGCTGACGGACGTCCTTATATGGGCAGGCACTAAATTACAAACGCCAGCGGCAGCCTGTCTATGAACTTAATTTAAAGTGTAGGTTTACATCGTGCTTTGTTTCGAAGTAGCAGAACTCATGAATATGGTTGTATATGTCACTCGCTCGCTTCTTATTGTTTCGCTGCCTTCTCAATTATATAATGCATGTTTTCTTCAGCGCTTTTTCGAGGTCTTCCTGGTTTTCTATGTACTGCGTGATTACGTGGGAGGCGTGATGATGTCACACGAAACTCCGCCCCATGGCGTTCAAGCTCATCTCCATTACAGTAAATGGAGAAAAACAGCTTCCAGTTATGACCATTACGCATAGAATTTCGATATAAAACCTGCCCAACTTTTGTAAGGAAGCTGTAAGGAATGAACCTGCCAAATTTCAGGCTTCCACCCACACGGGAAGTTGGAGAATTAGTGATGAGTGAGTGAGTGAGTGAGTGAGGGCTTTGCCTTTTATTAGTATAGATGTGTGTGTGTATGTACAGTATGTATGTGTATATATATAGAGAGATATAGACATAGATATATATATAGATATATACTGTATATATAGATATTAGATATATATATATATATAGATATATATAGTGTATATATAATGCGTGTGTGTATGTATGTATTTGTGTATATATATATATACTAGCAAAATACCAAGGCATGTGGAGAAGTAGTGTGTTAAAGAAGCAATGAAAAGAAAAGGAAACATTTTGAAAATAACGTAACCTGATTGTCAATGTAATTGTTTTGTCACTGTTGTGAGTGATGAGTGTTGTTGTCATATATATATATATATATATATATATATATATATATATATATATTTACACACACACACATAAACATATATATATATATACATATCTATACATATACACATATATACATACATATATATCTACATATATACACACACATATATACACACATATACATACATACACACACATATATACATACAAATACATATATATATATATATACATACATACACACACACATATATAAACATATATATACATATACATACATATCTACATATATACACACACAGCTATTTCGGATCAGTGCAATACGCTGTTTGTTAAAACGGTTGACTCGCTCTTACGTGCAATAAAAAATCAAATCATTCAGTTGTCTTTGCTCATATGTCATTTTAGAGCTGGACGCCTGGCATCTTTTTTGGCCACAAGTTCGTTTCTGTTTGGTGTGAGGTTCTGTGTTGTGGAGATTCTCAGGATGGATTGCAGGTGCTCATCAGTGAGGCGACTCCTGTGTGCTGTTTTGTTATTCTTTATCACTGAGAAGAGCTTCTCACACAGATATGTGCTACCAAACATGCACAAGGTTCGAGACGCATGTAGACGGACTTTTTTTGTTCTTCAAAGTCACCAAAGCGCCGTGCAAACTCAGTGCGCAATAACTCTAGTAAGCGGTAAGTGTTCGGCAAGGCAGCTGAAGCGCTGCATTATGGGATCTGTAGTTTATTGTGTTACCAGCGCTTCATATACCGGGCTTTAATAACAATAATACAGTATATAAAATGATCTCGGGCGGATATAATTACACGCCGGTCCGGATGTGGCCCGCGGCCCTTGAGTTTGACACATATGGACTAAATAGAACTTGAAAAGATATATTTTTTCAAATGTGATCGCAATTCAGTTAGAGTTGACGCGCACTACAGCCTGCATGCCTCAATGAGTCATCCTCTCCTCGTTCTTACTTTTTTACCGTTCATCTAATGAATACACTGAGTATGGCTTTACCAAAACAATCATTGATGGCGAATAAAGTATCCATTATTCGAGTATGTAGAGCGGGATATATATATATATATACCCGCGTATCGCAGCGGAGAAGTAGTGTGTTAAAAAAGGTAGAAAAAGAAAAGGGAACATTTTAAAAATAACGTAACATGACTGTCAATATACAGTATTTGTTTTGTGAGTGTTACTGAGTGTTGCTGCCATCAAGGATTTGATTATCATTATTTCTTTCAATCAGGTTCGTATTTGTAGGATGTGTTGTGTTCAAGTTACATTCCGTGTTTGTCAATCGTTGTAAAGATGACAGGTTTCATTCATCGATTCGTTTCTTACTGCATCAATAAACAGCTCGTCTTCTTCTTTATCTGAGACCTGACACACTGCATGCACGGGTTTTTTACACTGTCTTCCTTTAGCGGGACATTGACTTTTTCCACCGTGTGCTTTGTTTCCACAGTAGCTGCATTTATGAATATGCTTATCAGACGCTTCATATTTTTTGCTGCCTTTTCAATTGTGTAATTCGGTTTTTGTTCAGCACTCTTTGGAACTGTTGCTTTTTATCTGTGCACTGCGTCAGTTCACGTGAGCCACTCGGTGTACTTGCATCGAAGGTTCCCAGCTGTGCTGTTGCCATCTTGTGCTATGTCCATAGCTTTATTTAAAGTTACCTTAGTACTGGCACTTAAAACTTTCTCTCGCAGTTTCGCTGAGTTTGTGTCAAACACCACCCTGACCATCTCATCTTCCTCTCCATAAGCACAGTCCTTCACCCGTGAATATTTACCCGTGGCAGTTTGCTATTGGATTGCCGCTGACGGACGCCCTTATATGGGCAGGCACTAAATTACAAACGCCAGCGGCAGCCTGTCTATGAACTTAATTTAAAGTGTAGGTTTACATCGTGCTTTGTTTCAGTAGCAGAACTCATGAATATGGTTGTATATGTCACTCGCCGCTTCTTATTGTTTCGCTGCCTTCTCAATTATATAATGCATGTTTTCTTCAGCGCTTTTTTGAGGTCTTCCTGATTTTCTATGTGCTGCGTGATTACGTGGGAGCGTGATGATGTCACACGAAACTCCGCCCCCACGGCGTTGAAGCTCATCTCCATTACAGTAAATGGAGAAAAATTGCTTCAAGTTATGACCATTACATGTAGAATTTCGATATAAAACCTGCCCAACTTTTGTAAGGAAGCTGTAAGGAATGAACCTGCCAAACTTCAGCCTTCCACCCACACGGGAAGTTGGAGAATTAGTGATGAGTCAGTGAGTGAGTCAGTGAGTGAGTGAGGGCTTTGCCTTTTATTAGTATATATATATATATATATATATATATATATATATACTGTCACGCACGCGCGAGTAGGAGACCGCGGACGGATTTGAACGCACCTGGGAACACATTCGCCGGCAGGGAATGGCGGGGTACTAACTTTCTCCCTCTGCTTCCTCAGAGGAAAAAGGACCCTGTGCCACCATAAGCCGGGTTTTGACCGCAGTACGGTACTTCCACCCTTCCTCCGCCATCTTGTCCTGACGTCATCAATCCCATCCTCCCTCATGGTCCTTCCCAGCATCCCTCCACTTCCGGCTCCTCCCTAATAAAATGGCCGCCGATGCCATGATACGGCGTTGCGCATATGAACAGTTTTGTTTATATTTTTGACCTTCCTTTTGATATTATATTGTGGATTGTAGACAATGTATGGGGCCGGAAAAACCCCAAACCTTTTTGTTATCTTCTCCTCACTCTTTTACAGTGGCGTAGCCGGCAGGATACAAGATCCCTAGAGATGATGGAGGGACAGGATCTGAATACGGTGCTGCAGACGATGAACGCCCAACTCCAGGCCCTGCAGCAAGCGCAAGCCGCTACTACTCGGGATTTGGAGGCTATGAAGGCCAGGCTGGCAAAGGCCCAAAGAGCAAGACCAGGCCTGGCCAAACTGACGCCTCCCCCTTTGGTACCTATGACAGAGGCAGATGATGTTGAGTCGTACCTCGGCATATTTGAACGGACGGCCACCCGGAACGAGTGGCAGCGATCCGAGTGGGCATCCATTCTGGCGCCTTACCTAAAGGGACCCGCGCAGCGGGCCTATTATGACCTCCCTGAGGAGGAGGCCACGAACTACGACCTCCTCAAACCAGAGATCCTGGCCCGCTACGGCATCACTCCGGGCCAGCAGGCGGCAGAATGGCGGAACTGGCAGTTCGACCCTGAAAAGCCTGCCCGTGCCCAGTTCGAGTTCTGGGGCAAGATGGGGCGCTGGCTACGGCCAGAAGGACCACAGGCTTGGAAAGTAGTAGAGCAGGTGGCCTGTGAAGGCCTGGTGAACGCGATGCCCAGTTCCCTCGCCCAGCAGGTCCGGAGATACCCCTACAAGGACATGCCAGGTCTTCTGGAAGTCCTGGAGCGCCAGCTCGCAGTTCTCCGAGTCGGGGGATCAGAAAGGTCTGCTCGTGGGAACCGACAGGGACGGGCGGCCACACCCAAGCCCCCTCGACGCGCTGCAGAAGCGCTGTCAAGGCCTAAAGAAAAGCCAGCCTCGCCGCGCTGTTACAAGTGTGGCGAGACCAGCCATTTGCTGCAAACCTGTCTCCTCAACAACACGCCGGAGCCCATGGATTGCACCTGGACAACAACGGAGAGGTACTGTACCCCGCCGCATCCCTTGGCGAGTCCAAATACGGGAGTGGTGTTGTTAAATGGGCACGCGGTGGTGGCTTTGTTTGACTCCGGCAGCAACATAACCATTGTGGCTCGTCGTTTTGTGTTACCGCGACAGTGGCTGAAACAACACCTATTGGTCACTTGTGTGCATGGGGGGACCAAGTCGTATCGTTCCGCACAGTGCTATATCACCTGGAAGGGGAATTAACTCACTTGATGGTCGCTGTGTTGCCCGAACCCCCCTATCCGGTGATTCTGGGACAAGACTGGTTGAAAAAGAATTGTGGTAAGACACACGCCGCTCCCGGGGCCTCGTTGGATCTAGTAATGAGGGGGAAAGGCACCTCTCCCACGGTCTCCACGGTGTGCTCCGGGGCAGGCCCGAGTGGCGCTGGCGCTTCGGGGGGCGTTTCCGCGGTGATGGACCCTGACCCAGAAGACTCCGCCGGGGAAGGGACTAGCCAGGGAACTCTTCTGGTGCTCAGGTCACAAGAACCTCTCGGTAGCCTGGACTATCAATTTCGATCCACGCCAGCCTCATTTAAGAAGGAACAGTGGAATGACGATTCTCTGCGCTTTGCCCGGAATGCGGTAGTTCTGCCAAACAGCTCACAAGCCGATGGTTCCACACCGCGTGAGCCCTTTTTTGTACTCGAAAACGATCTGTTGTACCGAGTGGCGACCCTCGAGGGCGACGTGTGGAGGTTGCTGCTAATTCCGCGTACCTTCCGGTGGGAGGTATGCGAGTTAGCTCACGTTCACCTCCTTGGCGCTCACCTGGGAGCCGAAAAGACGTTGGAGAGAATTAAGCTTCGATTTTATTGGCCTGGGATTAATGAGGAGGTCCGGCATTTCTGACAATCCTGTCCAGAGTGTCAGACCCGCCAGATTCCTAGAAGGGACCGCGCTCCTCTCGTCCCTATTCCCCTGATTGATGTTCCTTTTGATAGAATAGGGGTTGACTTAGTAGGACCTTTGGAGCCCTCAACCCGTGGTCATAAATACATATTAGTCATGGTGGATTACACCACCCGGTACCCAGAGGCGGTTCCCCTGCGCTCCGCTAATACTAAGAGTATCGCACGGGAATTAGTCAGTTTATTTTCCAGAGTGGGCATACCCAAGGAAGTCCTCATGGACCATGGTACGCCCTTTACCTCGGAAACGTTCAGGGAAGTGGCCAGATTACTGAGAATAAAGCACCTGAAAGCGTCTGTCTATCACCCGCAGACTGACAGGCTGGAGGAACGATTTAATCAGACGCTTAAGCAGATGCTCCGTAAAGTAGTCAGCGCGGACGGCAGGAACTGGGACCAGCTCCTCCTGCTCGTGCTTTTTGCTTACCGGGAGGTACCTCAGGCCTCCACGGGCTTCTCCCTATTTGAATTGTTGTATGGGCGACAACCCCGAGGCATATTGGACATCCTAAAAGAGGGCTGGGAGACTGAGGCCCTTCTCTCCTCTAACATATTGGAGTAGGTAGCGCAACTGCGTGACAGACTCACAAAAATAAGACCCCTCCTAAAGGAACACGTGACTCGTGCGCCAGCAGCGCAGGCCCGGTGTTACAACCGCAACTCCGTCCTCAGGAAGTTCCGCCCAGGGGACCGAGTTATGGTGCTCGTTCCTACCTCCCACTCCAAATTGCTCGCTCACTGGCAAGGGCCTTACGAGGTTAAGGAAAGAAAGGGGCTCGTCGACTATTTGGTGAAACAGCCCAATCGTCGACCGAGCGAGAGGATCTATCATGTCAACTTATTGAAACCTTGGAAAGATAGGGAGGAGCTTCCCAGTTCCCATAGATCACTCTTCCTCTTTACATGCACGACTGCCCTTAACCTCGGTGAAGAGCTAAGCCCCAAGCAGCGGCAGGAGTTAACCCAGACATCCGGGCCGTCCCCGAAGTAGTGAGCGAGTCACCTGGCCGGACCTCGCTGATTGCACATGACATAGTCTCGGACCCCGGTGTAATCGTCCGGGAGAGGCCCTATAGACTCCCGGAGGCAAAACGCCCGGAGGTGGAATTAGAGGTGCAACGAATGTTGGACATGGACATAATTGAGGAAAGCCATAGCCCCTGGTCCAGCCCTATTGTCCTCGTGTCCAAGCCAGACGGCTCCTGGAGATTTTGTAACGACTTTAGACGTCTGAACCAAGTCTCCAAATTCGATGCCTACCCGATGCCCTGCATTGACGACCTCCTTGAGCGGCTAGGTACGGCTCGATATTTGCCTACTCTTGACATGACGAAAGGGTATTGGCAAATTCCCTTAACGGCATCTGCGAAAGAAAAAACGGCCTTTAGCACCCCTAGTGGGCACTGGCAATACAAGGTTCTCCCATTTGGGCTGCATGGGGCCCCGGCGACTTTCCAACGTCTGGTATATAGAGTGCTGAAGCCCCACCAGTCCTATAGTTCCGCCTACCTGGATGACGTCATCATCTATTCCGGCGCCTGGGAGGAGCATCTATTGCAGCTCACGGCTGTCCTCTGAACACTAGCTAACGCCGGCCTCCGCATAAATCCTCGGAAATGTTTTTTTGGCTTAAAGGAGGCCAAGTATTTAGGCTACCTAGTGGGACGGGGACAGGTGAGACCACAGTGTTCAAAAGTTAAAGACATCTGGGAATGGCCCCGTCCGAATACCAATAGGCAGGTGCAGGCTTTCTTGGGGCTAGCGAGGTCCTACCGCCGGTTCGTTCCCGTTTCTCCGAAAGAGCAGCACCCTTGACCAATTTGACAAAAAAGGGCGCTCCGTTATACGTGGTGTGGACCGACAAGGCGGAACACGCATTCAGTGAACTAAAGAAGGCCCTAACGTCGGCACCTGTATTGAGGATGCTCGATTTTGGGCTCCCTTTTATTCTCCAGACCGATGCTTCGGACACAGGCCTGGGCGCAGTGTTGAGCCAAAGCGCTGATGGTGTCGAACACCCTGTAATGTATCTAAGCCGGAAACTGATGGACCGGGAGACCCGGTACGCGGCAGTGGAGAGGGAGGCCTTGGCCATTAAGTGGGCAGTGACCCATCTCCGTTATTACCTGCTGGGTCGCGAATTCAGTCTGGTGACTGATCATGCTGCACTTCAGTGGATGTTCCTGCATAAAGAGTCGAATCCGTGGGTCACCAGGTGGTTTCTGGATTTACAGCCATATAAGTTCACTGTCACTTATCGGCGAGGCACCCTTCAGGCCAATGCCGATGCCCTCTCTCGTATTCACGACGGTCTTGGGCTAAGGATCATGTCACGCACGCGCGAGTAGGAGACCGGGACGGATTTGAACGCACCTGGGAACACATTCGCCGGCAGGGAATGGCGGGGTACTAACTTTCTCCCTCTGCTTCCTCAGAGGAAAAAGGACCCTCCGCCACCATAAGCTGGGTTTTGACCGCAGTACAGTACTTCCGCCCTTCCCCCGCCATCTTGTCCTGACGTCATCAATCCCATCCTTCCTCACAGTCCTTCCCAGCATCCCTCCTCTTCCGGCTCCTCCCTAATAAAATGGCCTCTGACGCCATGATACGGCGTCGCGCATATGAACAGTTTTGTTTATATTTTTGACCTTCCTTTTGATATTATATTGTGGATTGTAGACAATATGCGGGGCCGGAAAACCCCAAACCTTTTTGTTATCTTCTCCTCGCTCTTTTACAATACATATGACAGCAACACTCACTGCGCCACCACCACCTACTCAAAGCATCATGATGCACCAACATTGATGGACTGAAAGCCAGAAGTCTACGTGACCATCATCAGGTCCTTCGATGAAAACGCTAAATACAAAGAGGACTGTTTGATTTATGTTAGGTAGATTGCCCAGAGGGGACTGGGCGGTCTCTTGGTCTGGAACCCCTACAGATTTTATTTTTTTCTCCAGCCTTTGGAGTTTTTTTTATTTTTTCTGTCCACCCTGGCCATCGGACCTTACTCTTATTCTATGTTAATTAATGTTGACTTATGTTTATCTTTTATTGTGTCTTCTATTTCTCTATTCATTTTGTAAAGCACTTTGAGCTACATTTTTTTGTATGAATATGTGCTATATAAATAAATGTTGATTGATTGATTGATAATTTTATATATTGCAGAGATGGTGTCTGAGTCCTTGAAATTGAGCAATAATTTTTCCAGCATGGATGAGGGGGGAAGATGAGGAAAATCGGACAGGTTCTGTTTAACAAAGTTCCTAATTTGAAGATAGTGAAAGAAATGTGTAGCTGGAATGGTAAATTTGGAATGTAATTGTTCATAGGATGCAAAGATGTTGTCTATATAAAGATCTATAAGCAAGTTAATCCCAAATTTTTTCCAGCTATTAAAAACTGCATATGTTTGCTAAGGTTGAATGAGGTGGTTCTCTTGCAGAGGTGCCACAGATAAAAGCTTCACCATCTTAAAATGCTTTCTACATTGGTTTCATATTCTGAGTGAGTGAATCACAATTAGGTTATTAGTATATTGCCGATAACTTGCACTTATTGGGGCACAGAGCTGGAAATACAAAAGAAGTACTACAGGATTTTACTTCTGTTGCAGACCAGGCCTATGTATGTTCATCTGTTTGTGTCCAGGTTCTTATAGCTTGTATATTTGCTGCCCAGTAATAAAACTTAAAGTTAGGTAGAGCCATGCCACCTTCTGCCTTTGGTCTCTGTAGGGTCGCTCTTTGGATACGTGGATGTTTTGAGTTCCAAATAAATGAGGTTATTGATGAATCTAATTGTTTAAAAAATATTTATTGATGTAAATTGGAATGTTTTGAAATAAAAATAAAAGCTTAGGAAGAATATTCATCTTAACAGTGTTAATTCTTCCAGCTAGAGTAAAATGAAGGGTTGATCATCTATGCAAGTCTTGCTTAAATTTTTTCCATGCAGACGGCAAAATTTTGTTGATAAACAGCTTTATGTTTACTTGTGATGTTTACCCCTAGGTATTTAAACTGATCTGCAATGATAAAAGGTAGGGTGTCTAATCTAATATTATGTGCTTGAGAATTCACTGGAAAGAGTACACTTTTATTCAGATTAATTTTGAGACCAGAGATCTTTTGAAATTCTGTGAGTGCTGTTAAGTCTGATATATACAGTACTATGTCATCTGCATATAGAGAAATTTTCTGTTCCAGTCCTTCTCTGATAATCCCCTTTATCTGATCTGTATTATGACAGTGAACCGCCAGTGGTTCAGTGGCCATTGAATATAGCAGCGGTGACAAGGGGCTTCCTTGTCTGGTACCAAGTTCTAGTTTAAAGTAGTCTGAACAAATGTTGCTGGTACAAATTGAAGCTTCTTTCTTGAAGAAATTATTATCTATAAAGAAATAAGCAATTCTTGAGTAGCAATGATGTACTGGTGAGTAGAAACAATATTTTCTTGAGTTTAGGTTTAAAAACCTCCAGGGGTCTGATAAGTTGTGATCAGTTTGTAATTATCTTTACAATGTTAGATGTCGTCCCCCTGTGATAGAAGTCCTATCTAAGAGTGGATTTAAAGCACAATTAAAGTCCACAGCCATTATAATTTTATGAGCGTTCAAATGGGAATGGATGCAAATAAATTTGTATAAATTCCTTATAATCAACATTAGGTGCATAAGCATTTATCAAAATCATTTTACAGTTAGATAAGTTGCCCATGACCATCACATATCTCCCTTCAGGATCCAATACTACATCTGATGCTACAAATGAGACTGTTCTATATATGAGAATTCCCACACCTCTAGTTAGAATGGTACATTTGGCCAGTCCAGTCCTTTTGCAGCCGGAACTGATCCTTGCTTAGTAAGTGGGTCTCCTGTAAAAATACTATTTTAGCATTTAAATCTGTTCTCTTTAATTTGTGATTGAGGCCTTTAACATTCCAGCTCAACCAGTTAACTGTCCCATCATGGAGACATTGATTCTAAATTTTTGATGTCATTTAATAGTCTTAACTGGAAGTGAGACAGCTTTAACCTTAATTTCCTATTTCCCCAAGAGTTATTGACATGCAGCCTATTGTTACGTTGGTAGTTATATTTATAAGGATTAAAAAGATAGATTTGATATAGATATAGCCTGCTCTCTTTCTCTCCCTCCCTTAACCCCCACCCTCCCATTTTGCCTCCCAACGTGAGGCTGGACCCAACTTCACGCAGTCCCGGTCCTCTGACATACCTAGAGACAGAGCACATCCAAAGCAAAACAAGCCCCCACGCAGTGACGTTTTAGGATTAAAAAAATAGAGATAAATTTTCAATATACAGTGGAACCTTGGTTTGCGAATGTCTCAGTACACGTACAAATCGGTTTACGACCAAAAAGTTCACCATACTTTTGCCTCGGTTCATGACCACACACTCAGTATACGAACAAGCCAGTTTCCCTTTCGGTTTGTACATGTTCAGTTTCTCCCTGTGCATTTCCTGTGCTGCGAGCAAGAGAGAGAGAGAGTGCGACACACACACACACACGAGAGAGAGGCGTGCCCAGACACACACACACGCGCGTTAGAGAGAGGCGCTCACAAGAGAGGCATACCCACACAGGCGCGCGCTAGAGAGAGGCACACACACACACACAGGCACGCGCTACAGAGAGGCACACACACAGGAGTGCTAGAGAGAGACACACACAGGCGATTCTGGCTCATGAAAGAGAGAGCGAGCGAACGAGCGAGGAAGAGAGGGAGGGTCGGATGCATAAGGTAGGAAAAGGCTTGTTTTTGTTTTCAGATCTGTTTACAGCGATCGGTTCATGGCGTGCATTGTGGCAATGTTACTTTTCTTGGTGGTTTATTAAATTACGGATTTTTCAAATGTTCATTTTTTTCCTTGTGCTTAAAGCTCATTAAAAAAAAGTGTTTATCCCGAACTATTGCAGTGTTAGTTTTCTCTGTTGTTCAAGGTTTTCTCAGTGTTATTCAATGTTTTTACATTTAGTTTACTATTACGCTGTGCATTCTATGGTATAATTAACTATATTTGTGCTTAAAAACTAAAAAAATATATATTTACATACAGTTCGTATGGTCTGGAATGGATTAATTGTATTTACATACAATCCTATGGTGGAAATTGCTTCGGTTCATGACCAAATTGGTTTACGACCAGAGTTCTGGAACAAATTGTGATCATGAACCGAGGTTCCACTGTAGTCTAAATGATATATGCCTAAAATACAATCATTAACAAACTATGAACTTAAAATATAATCTTCAGCAATCTTAAAGTATTAAGATAATAAACCTGGATAATAAACCTAGGGAATGGTGTTAGAAAATGGTCCAGAATAAGCATAGTAAGTCTTAATGCAGTAATATCAATAACAGTAAACCAAGGGTATGATGTTAAACAGTTTACTTTAGAGTATAGAAAAAATAAATAAAAAAATTAAAAATAACACAAACGTCTATAATTGTAATTAAAACATAAACAGCGTCCAAGTAATAAAAAGGATGTTGTTAGGGATTGCCGGCCGTGTATCCCGGTCAACAACCCCAAACCGCCAGATGGAGCCATCCCTGCAACATGGAAGGGCCCCGAATTCCAGCAAGGCATCATGGAACTTGGAGTTTTTCACCACAGCCTTGCTGGATACCATGGGGGCCACCGGAGGACGCTGCAGGGAGGCCCAGGGACTTATACTTTCCTTATAGCCCGGAAGGAATTCACAATTGCGGAGACGGAAGAAATGATATACTTCCGTACTGAAGAAAAAGAGAAAATTACCTGACCTGGAAGTATTGGATAATCACATAGACTGAGGGTTCAGAAACACTTCCGGGTCAAGGAGTATAAAGGACTGTGGGAGATTCCAGACAGACAAGCTGAGTTGGGAGGCAGGTTGGCTAAGCGTCTGGGAGTTTGGAGGATTGTTATTGTTTACTTGATTATTGGAGAATTGTGGAGATGAGCGTGCTTTGTGCACTTTATTAATATAACTAACAAAATACCCGCGCTTCGCAGCAGAGAAGTAGTGTGTTAAAGAAGTAATGAAAAAGAAAAGGAAACATTTTGAAAATAACGTAACATGATTGTCAATGTAATTATTTTGTCACTGTTGTGAGCGATGAGTGTTGCTGTCATATATATATATATATATATATATATATATATATATATATCTATACTAATAAAAGGCAAAGCCCTCACTCACTCACTCACTCACTCACTCACTGACTCATCACTAATTCTCCAACTTCCCGTGTGGGTGGAAGGCTGAAATTTGGCAGGTTCATTCCTTACAGCTTCCTTACAAAAGTTGGGCAGGTTTTATATCGAAATTCTACGCGTAATGGTCATAACTGGAAGCAGTTTTTCTCCATTTACTGTAATGGAGATGAGCTTCAACGCCGTGAAGGCAGAGTTTCGTGTGACATCATCACGCCTCCCACGTAATCACGCAGTACATAGAAAACAAGGAAGACCTAAAAAAAGCGCTGAAGAAAACATGCATTATATAATTGAGAAGGCAGCGAAACAATAAGAAGCGAGCGAGTGACATATACAACCATATTCATGACTTCTGCTACTTCGGAAACAAAGCACGATGTAAACCTACACTTTAAATTAAGTTCATAGACAGGCTGCGCTGGCGTTTGTAATTTAGTGCCTGCCCATATAAGGCCGTCCGTCCGCGGCAATCCAATAGCAAACTCCCACTAAATATTCACAGGTTAAGGACTGTGCTTATGCAGAGGAAGATGAGATGGTCAGGGTGGTGTTTGGTACAAACTCAGCGAAACTGCGAGAGAAAGTTTTAAGTGCCAGGACTAAGGTAAAATTAAATACAGCCATGGACATAGCACGAGATGGCACCAGCACAGCTGGGAAACTTCGATGCATGTACACCGAGCAGCTCACGTGAACTGACGCAGTGCACAGATAAAAGCAACAGTTCCAAAGAGCGCTGAACAAAAACCGAATTACACAATTGAAAAGGCAGCAAAAATATGAAGCGCCTCATACATACAAGCATATTCATAAATCCAAAACAAAGCACACGTTGGAAAAAGTCAATGTCCCGCTAAAGGAAGACAGTGTAAAAAAAACCCGTGCATGCAGTGTGTCAGGTCTCAGATAAAGAAGAAGACGAGCTGTTTATTGATGCAGTAAGAAATGAATCGATGAATGAAACCTGTCATCTTTACAACGATTGACAAACACGGAATGTAACTTGAACACAACACATCCTACAAATACGAACCTGATTGAAAGAAATAATGATAATCAAATCCTTGATGACAGCAACACTCAGTAACACTCACAAAACAAATACTGTATATTGACAGTCATGTTACGTTATTTTTAAAATGTTCATTTTCTTTTCATAGCTTTTTAACACACTACTTCTCGCTGCGATACGCGGGTATATATATATATATATATGTATATATATATAACCCGATCTACATACTCGAATAATGGATACTTTATTCGCCATCAATGATTGTTTTGGTAAAGCCATACTCAGTGTATTCATTAGATGAACGGTAAAAAAGTAAGAGCGAGGGAAGGATGACTTATTGAGGCATGCAGGCTGTAGTGCGCGTCAACTCTATCTGAATTGCGCGATCACATTTGAAAAAATATATCTTTTCAAGTTCTATTTAGTCCATATGTGTCAAACTCAAGGGCCGCGGGCACATCCGCCCGGCGTGTAATTATATCCGGCCCGCGAGATCATTTTATATACTGTATTATTGTTATTAATGGCCCGGGTATATGAAGCGCTGGTAACACAATAAACTACAGATCCCATAATGCAGCGCTTCAGCTGCCTTGCCGAACACTTACCGAGTTAATCAAGTTATTGCGAAGCTAGCTCACACGATGCTGAAGAGAAAAGTTGATTCTGAAAATAGAGCCTTTAAAAACCGATGGGAGGCTGAGTATATGTTTACTAAACCCGTGTGTCTCATTTGTGGAGCTAATGTGGCTGTAATTACAGAATTTAATCTAAGACGGCACTATGAGACAAAACATCAGGTTAACCTGAATGCAATGCAGAAGATACAGAAAGCAGCATAATTAAATAAGAATCTGACACTTCAGCGGACGTTTTTACCCGTGCACAATCACAAAGTGATTTCAAGTGAAGCTGCTTTTATGGGAGACACAAATGCACCAGTGCACCTTGCCTCACTTTCCCTGTTGCCAAGTAATGTTAAACCAAGTCGTCACTACGGTGTTCCCAAATACGCACTTTGCTGATAAACCGAGCGCACTGAGTTTGCACGGCGCTTTGGTGACTTTGAAGAACAAAAAAAGTCTGTCTACATGCGGCTCGAACCTTGTGCATGTTTGGTAGCACATATCTGTGTGAGAAGCTCTTCTCAGTGATAAATGAACTTGTGGCCAAAAAAAGATGCCAGGCGTCCGCTCTAAAATGACATATGAGCAAAGACAACTGAATGATTTGATTTGTTATTGCTGAAAAGAACACATTTCATTTATATTTCTTGGTTTTGTTATGCAGCATGTTCATATTTGAATTTGTATCATTTTGACAGGATATATTTTTATGGAGAGCAAAATCTTTTGGGATATTTAAAATCTAAGTTTATTTTTTATATAAAATTACATAAGAGTAAAGAAATGTGAATGTTTGTTCTTTTAACGCGTTTACTTTATTTCTAACTTGTATAATTTAGACAGGATAAATTTTTATGGAGAGCAAAATATTATAAGTTGTTTAAGGTTTGAGTTGATTTATTCACGAATAATATTCCTGTCTGTTTTTACCATTCCTACCAAAGATATTTCTGTTGACTAAATAAAAATTCCTTCTATTTAAAATTTAAATAGAACTTGAACAAATCTGATAGTTCATAATATCCACTCAGACTTACGTAAGAGCGGGAGTTATCCGTTTTAACAAGCAGCGTATTGCACTGATACGAAATAGCTGTGTGTGTATATATGTAGATATGTATGTATATGTATATATATGTTTATATATGTGTGTGTGTATGTATGTATATATATATGTATTTGTGTGTGTATGTATGTATGTGTGTATGTATTTATGTGTGTGTGTATATGTATGTGTATATATGTAGATATATATATGTATATATATGTGTATATATATAGATATGTATATATATATATATGTTTATGTATGTGTGTGTAAATATATATATATATATATATATGACAACAACACTCATCACTCACAACAGTGACAAAACAATTACATTGACAATCATGTTACGTTATTTTCAAAATGTTTCCTTTTCTTTTTCATTGCTTCTTTAACACACTACTTCTCCTCACAAGCCTTGGTATTTGTTACTATATATATATATGTATACACATATAAACATATATATATATATACATATCCATACATATATATATATATATATATACATATACACATATATATACACACACACATATATACACACATATATATATATATATATATATATATATATATATATATATATATATATATATATACGATATACTGTATATATATATATATACTCTTTCGGTTGCTGGGGGTGCCAGAATCCATCAAGGAAGAAAAATGAAAAACATTATTTGTACAAAATCTTAATTTATTTATCCACTAGCAAAATACCTGCGTTTTGCAGCGGCAAAGTACTGCCTTAAAAGTTTTATTAAGAAGAAATTTAAATCTTTTTAAACTGAGGGAAAATATACCAATAATTATTTGTTAAGGATCTCTTTGTATACCACATTGTGAGTTCGGCCCTCCGGTTGTAATATGACCTCTTAAGCATGCAACATACAGTTGGCCATGTGAACAGTAATCTTGTTTCAAATCTCACAGCTTGGATTGCTGCTGTCATAATCGGTTTGAGTTTCATGGTTTGTTTCAGTTATGACAGTATTTGTAGGACTTGTGTTGAAGAGAGAATCGGCATCTGTCATGCGCTGTAAGTATACAACCAGTTACATCGATAACTTCACATCCAGCTTTTGAGAGTTTAAACATTCATAAACTGAAATTGTCACCTGTGAATCTAAGATGTTGAAGAGGCATTGGTGGTTGTCCAAAGGTGTAAAATATTTGGCCATTTCAGTACACTTGAAAGCGACAACCGAACAATTCAGTGGCAGCCATCAACTCACATGCAGATGCATAGGTGAAGGGCTTAAGCATTTCATTCTTATAGTGCTCCTGTGTAGTATAATTATCTCCTGTACCGTCATCAATCCACACCTTGAACCTGTCCCAGTCATTCAATACATAAGACACAAAGTTCCTCCGGATATCAAGAGTGAGCCTGATATGGCCATGCAATATGTAACAAAGAGAATGGAAAAGGTAGGTGCCATCTCCAGGCATGGAAACCACTCGGTAAGTGACAGTTCTTTGATCGATGGTGATCACCTCGATAGACATGTTAATGTGGGTTGCGTTGGAATGATAAAGGAAATGGGTACCTGAACAATGTAAAGTAAGTCTAAAATACCTACACAATAACTATAATCATAATAAATGAACAATAAAACAGCAGAGAAGCCGTGGATTAAATAAAAAGGCTGCAGTTATCAGCAGGGAGACAACAACAACAACAACATTTATTTATATAGCACATTTTCATACAAACAGTAGCTCAAAGTGCTTTACATATTAAAGAATAGAAAAATGAAAGACGCAATTATAAGACAAAATAAATCAACATTAATTAACATCGAATAAGAGTAAGGTTCAATGGCCAGGGGGGACAGAAAAAACAAAAAAACTCCAGACGGCTGGAGAAAAAATAAAATCTGTAGGGATTCCAGACCATGAAACCGCCCAGTCCCCTCTGGGCATTCTACCTAACATAAATGAAACAGTCCTCTTTGGATTTAGGATTCTCACGGAAGGGCTTGATGATGATGATGGTCATGTAGACTTCTGCCTTTTAATCCGTCCATCATTGTTGAAGCATCATGAAGCTTTGAGTAGGTGGTGGTGGCCTCCACCACCACAAAGAAACCGAAAAAAGAAACAGAAAAGAGAGTAGGGGTCAGTACCGATTTTAGACCACCATGAATAGTTATTTTGAGGAAATTGAACATATAGAGTATCAGGATTAAGTTAAATTAAGATTAAAATGAAGTTATAAAAAGGCCATGTTAAAGTAATATGTTTTCAGCTGTGTTTTAAAGTGCTCTACTGTATCAGCCTGGCGAATTCCTATTGGCAGGCTATTCCAGATTTTAGGTGCATAGCAGCAGAAGGCCGCCTCACCACTTCTTTTAAGTTTTGTTCTTGGAATTCTAAGGAGACACTCATTTGAGGATCTGAGGTTACGATTTGGAATATAAGGTGTCAGACATTCCGATATATAAGATGGGGCGAGATTATTTAAGGCTTTATAAACCATAAGCAGAATTTTAAAGTCAATTCTGAATGACACAGGTAACCAGTTTAGTGACATTAAAACTGGAGAAATGTGTTCGGATTTTCTTTTCCTAGTTAGGATTCTAGCAGCTGCATTCTACACTAGTTGCAAACGATTTATATCTTTTTTGGGTAGTCCTGAGAGGAGTGCGTTACAGTAATCTAGTCGACTGAAAACAAACGCGTGAACTAATTTCTTAGCATCTTTCAGCGATATAAGCGGTCTAACTTTACTTATGTTTCTTAAGTGAAAAAATGCTGTCCTAATGATCTGATTAATATGCGTTTTAAAATTCAGATTACAGTCAACAATCACCCCTAAGCTTCTTACCTCCGTCTTGACTTTTAATCCTAATGTATCCAGTTTATTTCTAATAGCCTCATTGTATCCATTATTGCTAATCACTAAGATTTCAGTTTTCTCTTTCTTTAACTTGAGAAAATTACTATTCATCCATTCTGAGATACAAGTCAGACATTGTGTTAGTGAATCAATAG